>NC_047525.1:10000744-10083633 GCF_902827115.2 Pseudochaenichthys georgianus
ACTCTAATGTCTAGAGTGGATCAAATAAAGAATATTGTTTGATTTGGGAGGGGGGGTTGTTGATTTTTATTGTGGATGGGGTTAAGAATAATGCTAATAGCTTGCTATTGTGTGCTCTGTATGGAATAACCACAAGTGAATAAAGTTGTTTTGAAGACCTCTCCAAACTAGGAGTGGCTCAAAGTTTTCATTGATGGTGAATGTACATTTTGATTTGTATGGACTTAACTAATTTAGAAAACTGCTCAAAAATACCTTTCTCCATGGATGTGTTGTGCAGAGAAGCCTCATGAATCAAAAGTTTTCAATAAGTTTTTCAAACAAGTTGAGAAACTGCTCCTTCCTGTCTGTGACATCTGAGTGTTTCCGCTTGCGGCTGTCTTCTGTACCGTCCTCAGTCCTTTCTCCGGGTGCAGAACGTCTCTCCAGCCTGGCTTTCTCTCTCTCCAGAGCCAGCCGGTCCTGTCTCACAGCCTCCTTGTCCCTGTCCAACATCACCTTCTCCCTCTCCAAAAGGGCCTTTTCTCTCTCTATGATCGCCCTCTCTCTTTCCAGGGAGGCTCGCTCTCGGTCCAGAGCGGCGATCTCCCTGTCCAGCACCGCCCTCTCCCTCTGTAGCACCTGCTGCTCCCTCTCCATCACCCGTTTCTCGCTTTTCATCAAGTCCCTCTCATGCTCCATCTCTTGCATCATGCTTCCGTCCTCCGTGATCTCCTCATCCTCGTCTCCGTTCAGGGTGACCTCAATCTCAGGCTCTCCTGCGATGGAGGCCATAGAGGAGCTAGGTACCATGGGTATCTTCCTCCTCTTGCGTTTGGAGATTGAGGGGAAATGAGCGCTGCGGGGTAAGGCCTCGAGGAGGGGGGTGTCGCCATCCAGCCGACCCTCCATAGCGTCGTCCATCACGTTGAAGAAAGGCCAGCCTTCAGGGTACACTTTCACTCCAGCTGGAGGGTTCTTTAGCCCCTGAAGAAGAAAAGTAAAAAATCAAAAACGACATTTGTAAAAGTGCTTGATAAATCTATGGGGTTCTTTGTTCCTGTACCTTGTATCTCTTCTTCAGGTTTTCCCATTTTTTGGATGCTTGAATATGGCTCATCTGGTAATGCAAGCGCATATGTTGTAGGATTGCCCTGATAAAACAACACACAAAAACATTAGAGCTAACACAATGAGTTGATCTATTCAATATATAGCAAATATGTATTGGGTCGATAAATCAATAAGTTGTACTATTATTGTTTTAAATATATAAATTCCCAAATGTCACTGGTTTTAGCTTTTTTAAATATGAATGTCAACAAAAACGTTTAAACTTGATGTCCTACCTCCATGCCCACATGGACGTATTTCTCTTTCCAGAGAAGAGGTTATTATTCTTAACCCTCAGCTTCACAAAGTCTTCAATTTCCTTGACACTCACTGAGGGAGAGAGAGAGAGAGAGAGAGAGAAAAATTGTTAGAAATTACTTCATGAGGGCGTTTGTATAAAAACTGAAACCCTCAACTCAAATCAAGCATAAACACGTATTAAAAATCAGTTTTTTGTAATGCAGTGTGCAGACTGCATTTCAGCTGATTATGAGCAGTGTCACCCTTAATTACAGAACGTGTACCGAATACTGGAGTCCATTCCATTTTTAATTCAATTAAAACATAACACCATCTCAAACTGTAAAAAGAAACTCATTTAAAATGAAGTTAGCAGACCATCCCAATCTACTGTGCATTAATGTGTGGCCTCATGGTAGGTCTATGCTCACTTACACAAATAGTATATAACAAACACAACCTACATACCAGTGTGTAGGCCAGTTTAAATAGCCTGCGTGTATTAACCATATTCCTTGTTATTGTTGAATTAATTCTTACTTCCCGGGCACTTCAGCGTGGAGCCCACTTGCTAGGAGCCCAAGCTAACTCTCATTATCTGTGAGTTAGTTTGAATAAAACATGACTTTTCCTGCTGCCTATACTTACTTTTATATGTGTACTCCACGGGGCACACTTTATTATAAGTGGTGCTCGTGTAATCGTGATCTTCGTTTTCCATGTTTCCCTCGTTTACGTTCTTCGTTTAGTACCCTTCGTAGGAAAAGACGGGAAGGTACTTCCGCCTTTAGAGGGACCTAATCTTCTTCTTCTTCTTCTTCTAATAGAGCGGGTATAGGGCCGTATCAGCTCACCATTGCCATCTAACGGTGTGCAGGTTTAGCATACTGCTAAATAAAATAGTAATATTACATAGAATCCACTATCCAGCTGTTTTTGCTCTCCCACGCAATATTTGTGAACCTATACAGTTTACAATAACACTTTGAACGTTACATTGACATTGCATATTGTTTAACTGCTTGAATGTGTGTGTATTCCTTTAAGTAGTTGTGTAGTTCAAATCAGCTGTCGATCTTGCTATGATTTCACATGCATTACCAGCTGCTCGTCAAACAGCGTGTGGGAGTGGGTGTATATATAAGTTAGGGAAACGAAAGTGTTAGATAGAGAATGGCGTCTGCCTGTCGTGAGTACTTTTTTAACATCATTATAATAATATTCATACTATAATATAATGAGTTACTTATGTGTTTTTGTTTTATCGACATGCTTAGGACCCTTTTGCCCTCGTAAAAAGAGTGGCCACTGTATGTTATTATATGCAAAATGAGACATTTTGAGTTGTAGTAGATGTTGATATGAGGCTAAATCAAAAAAGATTAATAGAAGTCTATATGCCACGTTATAGGGGAAACACGATGAAAGTATTACCTCGCAATCGGACAGTCAGACACAGATGTATGTGGCGATGATTGTTTGAAAACATGACATAAAAGTTTCAGTTTCGTTTCTTGATGAGCTCTCTGTTCTACTCTGGTTCTACTGAAGCCCAAACATATATAGTAATAATCATGGTTTACTTTAATTTCTCATTTACTCGGAGTTAAATTAAATTCAGGGTTATTATCTTTCCTTCATTATACATTATTTTTGCAACGTGTTGATCATGGCCATACAGCATAGGCCTACTGGATGGATGTGATCTAATGACCCAGCAGGGGGCAGCAAATAAAGATAATAAGTCATTTTTTTCAATATTAACTTGCACTTTCTTTTAAAATGTGTTTTAAAATGTACTTCAAAGAATATCTTATGGCCCTTTATTTAAAAAACGAATAATTAAAAAGTTAACTTTGATTAATTGTTTACCATTCTCATTGAACAAATATCAGTACAGAAAACAATTGCAACATAACAACTAAAAGTGTCCCCACTTTTTACCCTGAAAGGATAATGATCATGTTCAGTCATTATCAATGGGAATTTTGTTCAAGTGTTCACCAAATATGTAAACAAATTTTGATGTGTGTTTTTCATTCTCAATTATTGTTTTGTGCCATTGTTCCCAGTTGCTGACGAGGAAAAGCCCTCTTGTGACTCTGAATCCTCCTCTGAGGCGGAATCAGACGCCAGTGAAGAGTCTGACAGTGACAGTGATTCAGATGAAGGAGATGGTTTTCAGGTTGGAGAAGATGTTTGAGTCAGCATCTATTTATTGCACATAAAGCCACAAGAGGTGGATCCATTTAAGGCCTTACGTATTTTTTAAGGCAGATGTTATTTGCACCCAGGTGACTTTAGTGGAACATGCTAGTTGTATAGCTACATTGGCTATTTACACCCTGGGTGTACTGTTAAAATGTAATAAATACTTTTATTTAAATAGTTACATTATTGGAATATCATGGATGTTATGCTAAAGAGAGTTTATTGCCATGTTTGACACCCTCTATTTTTCACACTGATGTAGAACTTTACTTTATTTACCAATTGAGTGATTTAAAAACGTTCCATTTTCAGTTGGATGGGAACGGGCCCTGCAAGTATTACAACAAAGGCCGATGTCGGGATGGTGACGGGTGCTCTTTCCAGCACGTCTGCCAGTTTGCCCTGACAGGAAGCTGTCGCTACGGGTCCAAGTGTAAGCTGAACCACCCCACAGGCGGGGGGGAGCCCTCGAGGGCCAGAAACCGGGATTCAGGCCGATCTACGTCTAGTAGTGAGGAAGGTTAGTCCCGATTTTGTTGACTGGAATTATCTTATCGACTCATCAATTAGTGGTTTTGAGTCACTACAAACGTCACTTTTTACTTTGCACACTGTCATTTTAAAAAAAATGTAATTCTACATTTTGTCTTTTTAACCAGACTCAAAGCTCACTGATGGTAGATGCTACCAGTGGCAGCTGAATGATGGAAATGGTTGGATGGATGTTGCCAATGATCACATCCTCGAGGCCCAGTATTCGCTGCCTCACTGCAAAGGCATTAAAATCTACAACACACCATACGGGTAAGAGATAACAATGCAGTGCCGAAACATTTTCTACATCAAAAACGGTTTAATGACTGATCTCTCTGTCTCTGTCTGTAGGGCAGTGAGTATATCTTTTAACCGGATGAGAGTGGATGGAAAGAGTCTGAGAGTGAGACGTTTGGATGATGGAAACACTGTGTGGATCTGGTACTGCACACTGAGTGGAAAGTGGATCAAATATGGAGACAAGGTAGATATAATTAAACGATTGGACCTTGTGCAAAAAAAAGTCCCGAGTTTAACATTTGATCTTCTTGGTCAATTTGACAATGAATACTTTTTTTCTGGACAGGACTCAAAGGGCCACACCAGTCCTGTGAAGAGCTCTGACATAGAGAACAAGTTCCAGAGTAACCCAACAAGCTCTGTCACGTTCAACGTCGGTGCTAAAACCTCTGAGATTAAATTCAGAGGTGAAGTATACTCAAAAAACTTTCACCAAATGCACATGTTTACTAATCCTGTCCAACTAAATCCAAATGTAGAACATTGTGCCATTGGGAAGTACACACCCCATGAGAAATCAGGGTCGTGTGCACACATTAATAGCAAAAGTTGTGATAATGAAGTCAGGAATATCCCAATAAGAATCTAAAGATATAGTGGAGGACCGGACTGCAAACCTAAATAGAAAACTATTTCTGAAGTGAAATACTTCCCAGGGAGTAAAAACCAAACAGCAGTCATTGAAATGTAAATACAACTGTAGAATTGAATAATGTCATTCAAACATATCAGCATTCAAATGTGCTCTTGAATGTGCGCAGATTACCTAAAATCAAATCCCAATCTATGTGTGAACTGGATTGTAAATTGGCCTGATGTTAGTTTCTTCTTAGAAAGCAGCTTTATTTTATTCTTTTTTTTGGCAGAAATGCGACAGGTGTCCAAAAAGAAAAAGAGAAAAGTAACTCGTCGACCGCTGTTCCGACAGCCCGCAGGAGCACAGTGAGTCTGGATTGTGTGAATAAACCATTTCCCAAAGTCAAACCATTTCTTCAAATTAATCCAGAATTTTATATTTACAGAGCTTCTCAAGCAACATTAGCTTTCCAGAATCTTTCTTTGGGCTCCAAACCACAGTGGCAGTTTGAGGGGAACAGTGGAGCGTGGCATGTGTTCAAACGCAGGGCAAGTTATCTGGTTCCATTAAGCTAAGAAATTGTATCTGTCTTTGTTACGAAGTGCAAAAAACATGATGTTTCAAATGGTTTCAGCAGAGAGGAACGTCGACTGAATGCTCAGTAATCAGTGATGAGATCGAGAGGAAGTACCAGCAAAACCCCCAGAGCAGCATGACCTTCAACGTGAAGGGACAGACCTACAAACTGGATTTTGCAGGTAGTTATTTTTCAAAAACTGTAAGAAGACACTTTTTTTTTACTGGTTAACTATTTACTAATAAGTTCATGAGTTTATAAATCGTGGTTTGTTACTAGTAAATCCTATAAAATACATGTTCCTGCTAAATAAAGCATGAAAAAACAACTCTCCCTGCTATAATGAACTGTAAATTGCTTGAACAGTAATCCTGAAACACAACATACAGTAGAGCATTTATTTGTTTTATTTTCCCTCTGCAGCGATGATCCAAACCAACCTGAACACCAAGCGTTCACGCAGGATGCGACGTGTGCTGGTGTGAGAATTAAAGGAGATTTGGAAGAGCTCAAGAAGAAAATCTATAAAACAATTGTGCAATACCATATTTATACAATCAATTCAATCTGAGATGTGTTTATTTGGGGTATTTGAAGCAAACGTAATCATTGCTCTGAATTGACGTGGCAGTACATTGGCGTCTTTACAGAAGAAATACATAATTCAGGATAAGATGGAATGATGCCAAAGACTGTTCTTTTTTTATTTGGATTTTGTACAAAAAAAGCTTTGAAGTTTACCAGCTCACCTAAATGCTGCCTGACAAGTTTTACCTCAGATTATGGATACTTTACACATTTGCCTTTTGCAGAAATCACACACACCGTGCAAATACTTACTACCATACTATAAGATGACATTACAAATGTTAGCTTAATAAGAAAAAATTCTCCTGGAATGATCAGACTTATATTTTATTATATATTTTCATATTTCATATATTTCTTATATTTCATATACAGTGTGTATATAAAACATATATGAAAATTGGTTTGGCAATATGTTTAATGCAAATTCAAGGTAAATAATAATTACTTTTTTTAAGTGTTTTATAAAAGTCAGGGGGTTGCATAATGCAATATAAATATGTAATTATTTCTGCTCAAGATTCAAACTATTGGATCTTAAGGTTTACGTCTACTTCATACATAGCATTTTCCTTCAATAAAAATGGATGTAATATTGTTTTTTGTTTTAATATTTTGAAAATGCACTATATCGACAGCTGTGTTATCCTAAATAAATCCCTGTAGACAAAGAACACAAGACATAAAAACTTTTAATAATATACAGTTGCAAGAAAAAGTATGTGAACCCTTTGGAATTACCTGGATTTCGGCATAAGTTGGTCATAAAATGTGTTCTGATCTTCATCTAAGTCACAACAACAGACAAACACAGTCTGCTTCAACTAATACCACAGAAACAATTATATGTTTTCATGTTTTTATTGAACTCACCATGTAAACATTCACAGTGCAGGGTGTGAAGTGAACCCCTAGGCTAAAGACTTCTTCAAGAGCTAATTGCAGTCAGGAGTCAGCCAACCTGGAGTCCAATCAATGAGACGAGATTGGAGGTGTTGGTTGAAGCTGCCCTGCCCTATAAGAAATACACACCAGTTTTGAATGTGCTATTCTTAAGAAGCATTGCCAGATGTGAACCATGCCTCGCACACAAGAGCTCTCAGAAGACCTACGATTAAGAATTGTTGACTTGCATAAAGCTGGAAAGGGTTATAAAAGTATCTCTAAAAGCCTTGATGTTCATCAGTCCACGGTGAGACAAGTTGTCTATACATGGAGAAAGTTCAGCACTGTTGCTACTCTCCCTAGGAGTGTCCGTCCTGTAAAGATGACTGCAAGAGCACAGCGCAGAATGCTCAATGAGGTGAATCCTAGAGTGTCAGCTAGAGACTTTTACTTTTGGTACTTTAAGTTTAGTTTGATGCTAATACTTTTATACGTTTACTTCAGTAACCTTTTTATTGCAGGACTTGTACTTGTTGTAACAGAGTATTCCTAAACTCTGGTACTTCTACTTTTACTCAAGTACACGATCTGAGTACTTCTCCACTTCTGAGTGTGACATTACTGAAAAGATCATGTTGTTGTTTTCATTCCTGGTTTTGTTGCGTGAGCAATTCACGTGGAATCTGTGCGTGATAAAACTGCCCTGAAACGAAAGTGAAAGAAACGCTTCTTTAAAAAGTAAACCTTCACATCGGTTTCTGAGTAAGAGATATTCAAGTGGATTTAATGGAACTATAAAGGATATCGTTGCAGTACCTTTTTTTTCTTTTTTTCCCGTTTTTGAAACGGCCTTGTTGTTATTAGGACAATATTTCGTAACATCATGGTGAGTCTTCGTCACGGAATCACTTAGACTCTAAAAGTTTCTTTGATGTGAGATGAACATATTTGTGTTTGTTTCTCACAGGAAAATGCTGACGAGATGAACCATTGGCAGGAGACTGCAGGTTTGTATGATATTTTGAATTTCTGAATGACTTCTTAGTACCTGAAGTGTGCATCTTAGCCTTTCAGCTAACTGCTTCCTATCAGGACTGTCGACGTTTCCAAGAAAAAAATGCTTCAAATTGGAGTATAACATGATTAAAAAGTATGAAAGAGTGATGGAGTACATGACAATAATATGACATATTTCGATGAAGTCAGACATAACTTGGGTACTTTTTTAACCTTTCGACTAACTTTATTAGCACACTCGTGTCAAACATTAACCTGAGTTGTCAAAGCTCTTTGTCATCAATAAAACCGATAGATAATGAGATCCCATATGTTGTTGTTTTACAGTCAATGGGAAACATTATGAGTGGCAGCTGTCAAATGGACATCTATGGCTGCCAATCGACAATGACCATTTGATCGAGACCCACTACTGCCAACCGGGAGCTAAAGGAATCACCATCAACTTCAAACATATGTTAGTGTTTTACTCATCTGAGATTTACAGTTTTCAGCATTTTCTAAGTCATAATTATTATATATATTATACGTTTGAACAATTGTTGCAGCCTGTCATACAGTATTTAGATACTTTTTTTATTTTATTTGCATTTTAAGAAATTATTTGATTACAACTCGTACATAAAATAACTACATAACAATCAGGAAACATTACAAAAAAATCATGAAATGGTCATTGTATGTGTTTTGTGTTCTATAACTCACCCATTTTTGCCATCGATCATCAAAGACATGATTCTCATGGCTATTTTTTCCATTCCTTAAATGTAATCTATTATATTTTTCCATTGTGAGTTGATTAACTTATTATCTTTTAACCAATTCCTTGTAATTTGTTCAATAACTGCTATTCTTATTACGAAAATAAGTAGGAATCTTTGTTTTTCCTCTGTCCTCTGGTAAGTTAGTAAATTCTTGTTTAGAGAAATGCCAAAAACATTTATCTTATTGTAGTTAGATTCTTAAGGGAATAAAAATACATTGGTCATGAGGATGGTGACAAATGATAGATTAAGTATGTGGTGTTGTAACATGCCGTATAACATCTTTTTACAATCCAAGAAATATCTCAAATGTAATCCCATGTGTCTCCACAGGAAGGTGTACATAGACTTTGATGAGCTGCTGACTCAGCATGTAGATCTGAAGGTGCAGAGACTGAGTTTCCTCCCTCAGGGCCAGACGGAGGACATAGGCTGGTACTTCAGAGATGACCAGCTGTGGCGTGAATTTGGATCCCAGGTGAGGGAAATCCCAGGCAACTACCATTACATCTATTCTAGCTGTGGAAGAAGTATTCAGATCCTTTAAAGTAACAATGCAGCGATGTAGAAATACTCTATTGCAAGCCTTAAGTAAATACACAACAAAAACAACGACATGTAGTCATACTCAAATCTGTTTTAAGGTTTTGGACTTTCTTTCCTGTCCTTACATTTTGGTGAGATATTCAATTATTTGAACATGCATTGAAAAACGAAAATAATCACATAAGTGGAACTCATTGAATCAAATGTGGCCCTGACTATGACGTAAATAAGGTAGCAACATGGTAAAGTCCAAGTACCTCAAAGGTTTACTTAAGAACAGTTTTTAGTAACACGCTTTCCTCCCCAAGAGCTCCAACATGCAGTCCTCGTCCATCAGCAGTGGAGATGTGGAGCGTCAGTTCACTCTTAACCCTCGAGGGTCTTTCAACTTCACAGTGGGCTCCTCAAGCTACTCACTCGACTTCTCAAGTATGGGATATTTTTTATCTTTTTACTCTTGTGAGCTCAATAAATTCAATTTGTCTTTATTGATCCAACCGATTTTATTCGGCAGCCATGACACAAACAAACTGCGTCACAGGCCTGCGCAGAAATCTACGAAGGCGTCCAAAATTCACTTTCAACGCAGAGAGGTGAGACTTTATCTGTAGGAATCATAAACTTATATTTGACTTGTTTACATGTTTAAATATACACTAAATATGACTAGAGGGAATTTCAGTAGTTAAACCCTGAATAAAATGTGTTTTTTCTCTGCAGCCGTTCCTCCTCCCAGCTCACAGATGGAGGCTACAGGTGGGAGTTCATGGGAGACGAGGGTATATGGACTGAATACAAAGCACATGTAAGTACGGCTTCTAACCATTTTTTACTTTCAGCCCGAAACACTAACTTTATTAGTTATGATTAGTTGAATATATTTAAAGGTCCCATGTCATGCTTTTCCGGTTAATACCCGTCCCCTTGTGTGTTATGTAGCTTTTTCTGCATGTAAACGGTGTGCAGAGTCACAAACCCTCAAAGTACACCCTGTAGCGAGTAAAACTCTTAACACAGAAAAGACCTGTGTATGCTGCCCCAGAACGCCTCGTTGGAGATTTCTCTATTTCCATTTCCATTTTTCCATGGTGACGTAACCATACCGAAATGGACCAATCCGCGTAGCCGTTACGTCCGCAGAGCCGTTGCGTTAAGTCCGCGGATTGGTCCATTTCTCAGCCTGAGACGGCGGGGCGAGGCAGTGAGTCTGCATACACAAAGACTCACAGCCAGGCTGCGGGTGTGTGTGTGTGTGTGTGCTCGGGCTGGTTTCGAGCTGGATTTCGCTGTGTCTCGCTGTCTCGCCGCAACCAGGAAACCACACCAGTAAGCCAGCTCACACTGTCCGCTCCTCGCAGCAGCGAGCCTCACAACGTCCCGCCAACACGGCACCCAGACCCCACGCAGCATTCTCATCTGGTTGCCATTACTGGTGTCATTTTCTAGTTGCTAACGCCATTGTAACACATAATCACTGATGTTCCGCTGTAACGGTGGTGGACTCATCAGAACAGAGTGGGCGAGCTGACCAGAGTACACTGGGCTCACGGGGAGGGCGGGCAGGAGCTCCAACAAGCCGTTTAGGACAGAGAGTGAATACACATACTATACAGAGATGCTGTATGAGAAACCAATGTGAGTTTGGAACATTGAACAATGTAAATCTATTCTAGTAGACCTCAACAATGGAATTATGATCAGTAGAAATGGCCATGTCATGGGACCTTTAACTTGTCTGGTGAATAATGTAACAGTTACAGCGGCATCTGGTGGTCAAATTACAAATGCGTCCCTCTATTAAATGGACCTATGTTTTCTATTTGTGTGTAGGTATGTTCGTTTGATAGCGCTGCCCTTGAAAGACAATACCAGCTGAATCCTCAGGGCCAACATCCCATGAAGATCAGAACATTTTCATACACGCTCGACTTCTCTAGTAAGGAACACACATACTGTACAGCTACACAGCCACTCCTGCTAAACAAAACAATCAATCGTTTTGCTTTAGTAGAGGAGAGCCGTTTGAATTGCCATTTAAACCCTGTACGCTTGTCTGTCGTAGGCATGAGTCAAGTCAATGACACTATCGGGACCAGGAGAGCAATGAGGAGGACTGCTGACTCTGGGAGTCAACAGGACAGCAGGTCAGGAGATACATTTCACCCTTAAACCACCACCATAATAATCATTAATAACCGTAGTTTAAACACATACATACTTCTTATTTTGAATGAACCAAAGTCCCCTCATTTGAAAAGATACTATACTAGAAAGTATATTGCAATTTCAGGGGTGCCTCTTAATTAATACTATACTTCACCTTCCTAATAATACATTTGGTTTGTGTTAAGTAGAAGGGGGTCAAAAGACAAGCACTGAAACCCAACTACACCTTAAAATAAAAACATTATTAAGAAGTGAAATGTTCCTTATTCCCTTCTCATTTGTAAATACATTTTCTGCTAGACTGATGTCTCTGTCTCTTATGTGCCAAATCTGCCTGGCAACACCAGCTCATTTAATGTGGCAGTAATATGTAAACAGTGTATGCTCCTGTGAATATGTTCCACTTATATTATTCTATTCTGCAGTTTGGGCACTTCACCACGATGGCAGTTTCAGGATATCGATGGAATGTGGAAAGATTATTCAAATTCCAAAAGCAGCATTTCCAGTCAGGACATTGAGCGGCAGTACCAACAGACCCCGTCAGGCTCCATGAAGTTTACCGCCAACAGGTTTAGCTATGAGCTAAACTTCTCAGGTGTGCTAAAGTTCTGTTTTGTAATGTCCCCTTTTCAAAATAAGGTGGTAATTTCACAGTAATAAATCATTCTGTTTATCAGGAGTCTAAATGTGCATTGTTTTCTCTTTTCGCAGCCATGACTCAGAAGAACATGTCCACAACCACCACCCGATCAGTGAGGAGACTCACCCAGTGACTGTGGGACGTAAACAGATGTAGAGATTGTCTTAATGTTAATCCTCACACTGACCTCACTTCCTGCCTCAGGTTGTCTCTCAATAGAATTATTCTGCATTGATTTTCACAAACTGTCTTTGCTTATTGAATGACACAATAGGATTACTTTAAACATGAAGTTGTCAGGGATTTTTCATATTGACTAATTTAAAGGGGACCTACAGTATCATGCAAAATGCACTTTTGTACGTCTTTCATACATGAATATGTGTCCCCGGTGTGTCAGGGAACTCACCAAGCGTCAGAAAACACCACCCTCTCTCTTTTCCTCCATACCCAAATCTCTAAAAACGGGGCTGCAACGGATCTGATACAGACTGATCCAGATTTGAAATATCTCTGACGTCAGAAACAAGGAGCTCCACCTATATGGGAAACTGCACCTATCAGGGGAATGAGAGGTCGCGTGGCATAACAGCATGGTAATATGACACTCGTGGTCAGCTGCAGCTCATTTGCCACAGAATCAGCCCTTGCAAAAACAGGGCTGGAATACAGCAAATAGAGCAAAATGAGGCATGGCTAAAATGCATGTCTGTTTGGTATTTTGAAAAAAATACTTCACAGACATGTTTTATATAGATATGGCCCTACAACATATTATTCAAATATAGTATGATAGGTCCACTTTAACTTATCCTCTCTAGTGCCTTATAGTGGCATTGCTTTCTATGATTAGATTTAGAAGCTTTGGTTAGGTTACTTTAAAACATCATAAAGATACGTTTTTGGGGTTTTAATCAGGTTGCGTTCAGATAAAAGGGGAACCCCACTGAAATGACATTGCTCTGTCTGTGTACAGGTATTGGGGAGCACTCTTGCTTATGTGGGGATAATGTTGTATAAAGCTATTGGGACTCCAAATATAAGTTAAATCTGATCAAAATTGACTCGAGCGATGTCACTTAAATAAAAAAAATAGTCGGTTGGTGCTAAAGACAATTTAAAACATCTTGGGGTGTGGAGAACTTATCTTTGTTTGAGGCTTCAGCTTGAGGCTACAATAACAGCAAGTAGCATAACACTGCCAAACCTTTGACCAGAATGTCAACCGCCAAGTTGCATTGTGGGTAATTTCATCACAAGTGCGTGAAATAAAAAAGAAATACCTTGTGTTCTGCTGCACCAACTAGGATTTAATTTTGTTTAAAACTGTCCGGCAATATTATAGCACAGACATACTGAATCAGGGAAGTACTATTAATGAGAGCAAAATACCTCTATTAGCATCCTAACATGTTTATGATTCATGAATGCTGTCTTTTAATCAGGGTTCTTTAAAAAAAAAATATATATTGTTTACATTTTTTACCTTGAACCAAAAAGTTGACTTAGCTGTATATTTAAAGCTGTCTGCTAATGTGCATAAACATTTCAAAAATACTGTCATTTCTGCACTTAATTTCTACATTAAAGTGATTCAAGCCATCACACAAATAACCAGCAGCCTTGAGAGGTTCGATTGTGTACTTTCCTTTATATGTACAGATTTTCAGTGAACCACCTCAGAGACCAGCACCTCAACACGTAATACAAGGGCAATACTACACACATATCGACAGCAGTGGTATACAAACAATCTCATAGAAGAATAAGCTTTCTGCTTTGGGGTTCTGCTAGGATATGTGACGCACACTTCACAGATCACATCCACTTGAGATGAAATCAAAACCACCACACAATGTACGCCAAATCACTGAAACATTTGTAGTCCAAAGATTGGGGAATGTAGAGTCAAATGCACACTGCCATGCGGATTGAAGGAGCTCACCTTGTTAAAGAGGCATTAATATACAAACAAATGAATTCAGTAACAAACGGCGTATTAACAATCACTGTGAACACACTGTGACCGAGGTTCATCTAAAAACCCTAAAGTGGTGTCTTCCAAAATGGAAGATTTAGAATGAGTACACCTTTTTGTAGTTTTCTTTCTGTCGGGTGGAGATGAATGTAAGGAGCCATTCCATGTTCACGCTTAACAACCAACAAGGATTATTGCACCAACTCATCTAAGGCCTCTCAACCATTATCACAGGGATGTAAAAATGCCAAGGCCCTCACAAAGCAACCCATCTTTAAATAACTATATCATATATACACTTCTTCATAACCAGCACTGGTCCTCAGACAGTTGAAAAGTGCTGAAAATATATAGCGATCATCTTCATCATTGTATAAACTGGTCAACAGGAAGGAGGATTTGGAGACGCTTATAAACTTCTAAATAGTTTTTCACTGGAATCTTTACCGGAAAATAAGCTTTAGATCTTTTGCGGTCAAGTTCAGTAACATGCGACAAAGCAAGTAATTTGAGAAGCAGCGGATTAAAAAGTGAAATTATTAATACTTGAGTAACAGATGAGTGCTGTCTGTCTAATCCTACACATGTACCCATGTAAGGCACAACAGCCTAAGCAGTGCATGTGGTCCTTCTCGTTTGCCTTTAGCATTAGCATCTTTTTAAAGGACGCTGCTGTAATAGCTACTCCACACATCCCATTCCACTATAAGACACATACATCGTCCATACTGCATTTACAGATGTTTTAGTTACCAGAGGAGGTGAAAGGTTCGTCACCAACCAGAGAACAGTAACCCTTCCCTTTTCAACATGCTTGCTTGGAAGTCGAAACAAGCAAATAAGAGCATGTTTTGCAGCTTTTGAACCTGATGTTGAAAAAAAAAGAAAAGAAAACTGGATCATCAGTTCACTCGGAGGTGCTGCAGAGACACAGTTACCATGGAGACGGACTGCAGTGGGGCTACCTCTCCTATCTAAACTGCGACTGTTGGGCTTTCCATTTTCCTCCTTTCAGATTGACTCTGGAGGATCTTCCTGGATGCAGATCAGTGCTACTCTTCAAGCCCCCTCCCACTGGGCTCTGACATTTGTTTTTAAGCCAACTCTCTGATCCCTTTAGACATGCAGCCAATCCTAAAATAGTCTGGAGAAGCAATAAAGATAGAGCAGCCTGAAACTGAGCAGATGTGATTCAGCCACTCGTGATATGAACACAAAACTCTCCTGAATTAACTGAGTTGGGATTCATCTCAACTCACGACGTTGGGACGCCCGAGAATGTCAAGTAGAAAATCAGTAGGAAACCGCAGCATGTAAAGAAACACAGCTTAGAAGAATTAGTACCCACCCCAGCCTTTTGTCCGTGTGGTCAAGTAGAAATTGAATCAGGCGCAGGTTAATTTGCCAGCCGAATGTGAGCAGAATTTATACTAGATCATGTTTAAAAATACACACAGCAACACCCTTGATCGGATTTCAAATCTTCACATTCAATCAGTCACTTGTTCAAGGTTCTTTTATCCAAAATTACTAAAATAATATGTTTAACCTGGCAATCTAGCCGAACAAGTCTTTCAGATCGTTGTTGACAGATGCGCTATGTTTAATTCCACTTTGGTTCAGGGGGCTGGGGGCAGCAGCGGAGGGTGGAGCAAAGTTCTGCGGGCTGAAAAAAGGGTTTGCTTGCATCCCGAAGCTGCTGGGCACCCCTCCCATAGCAACAGGAGCAGCGTGCATCTGAGTCTGAGCGTTCTGGGCCGAACCAAACTGATTGAGCCACGGGGCGTTGGTGCTGGGCGGGGCCATTTGGTTGAGGGTGACTTTGGGCTGGCTGGGTTTAAAAAGACTGTCCAACGCTGACAGATCTTTATTGGTCTGCCCGATGGGTCCTTGACTCTGCGTCAAAGCTCCGAAGTTGGGGGTGCTGGTGGTGGTTGCCATGCCGCTGTAGAGGCCGGGGCCCGTAGGACGCATGCCCATCCCCATGCCCCCTGCCTGGAAGCCCATGGACGGGTTGAAGCCGTTGGAGACCGGGGCGCCCATGGAGCCCACCATGGGGCCGGGGGAGGGGAAGGCAGCGATGGTGGAGCTCTGCACTGGGGAGGGGCGAGCCGTGTTGGCCAATGAGAGGCTGTTTAGCGAGGTCATGTTGTTGAGCAGGCTGCTGGTCAGATCTTTAGTCTGCAAGAAAAACAAGATGCGGGTTTAAACTCGTCAAGGGTTTTATAAGGAGACCCTGAGAGGCAGCAGAGTATGACAAATGTTGGTGATATATTGTTTTTGAGTCAGATTTGATCATGTTTGTTGCTTAGGAACGGATGGAGAAAGAAGAGTTTCGCCTGCATGATTTTGTATATGTTTTGTGAACACTAACCCCGGCATGGAGAAATCACCTGGAAATAAACCATGAGATTTCAGTCCTATTTATGACATGAGGTAGTAGCAACCACTAATCAACTAGAAAAATGAAAAATGTTTCCCATACCAATTGAATTAAGGGCTTTAGAAATATCATGTAGGCAAACCTTTTCTCACCTGTACTCAAGTCATGATTAGAGGAAGGAAAACCATTTAGATCAGTCTTAGAAAAATGGATTTCCACATTTGTCTTTCCCTCAGTTGCCTCTCCGTAGTTAGTTTTCTGTTCACAGATGTTTTGAGGCGTTACCTTGGTGTTGGACGTGTTGGCTGGTTTGATGCTCTGAGGCGCTAAAGGCTGCTGGTTCCTCAGCTTGGCGGCCTGCTCCTGCTCCTTAGCCAATCGCTGCTTCTCCTCCAGAGTCAGAGACATCTATGGGGGGCGCACAACAAGAGAGACCATGGAGAAATTAGACTGGTACCTAAAGGTGGACATTTCTGGATATTAGGTATGACATTGTTTTCATACTCTATTAGGCTGTGGGGCGGCTGCTGCAGGTCCATTCTCTTTCCCGTTAACCCCTGAGGAGCCGAAGATATCATCAATCTGAAAAAAAGACACATTTAAAGTGAATCTTTGCACCACAGAAAGGTATAAAACAAGAACTTCATTGTAAAAAAAAAAATGGTGTTCACACAGTACTTTAAAGATAATCTCATGTTGTCATAGAAACACCCTCTCACCTGGTTGCTGCTGTTAGGAGGGCTCTTGTTCATCTCTGTCTGGTTCCCTGGGTTTGGGATGTTTATACTCCTGTTAGAAGAGACACAATGAACTGAATCAGGAAGCAAAAGGATTTGAACGGACGGAGGCATGGTTAGTCATGCCATTATCATATTCATGTGACCAGGATCAAATGCTAATTGCTTTCTGAGACAGATCCGTTACCCCAGATAATAGTTTGTATAAAATCCACATTAATATGTGTCAGAGAATATTTTAATCCGATCTGTGTATTTTAGAGATTCTCAGTCTTTCTTGCATGTGCCCCGTCTGTAACTTGAGGAGGACAAAGGTCAAGAGGCCTTCGACCTTTCCTGTGGGGGAAGTTTGGACCATGCGAGTTGGTAATAACAAACCAGTCTTTGTTCCAAATGCCTGGTACTAATTAGAGAAAACGTGGGCTCTTAGTTCCCTCCTTTTCTGAGGCATAGATGTGTTCCTGTCTTGCTTTGGGCAGAGTTGGCTTGGGATCTCATGAGGAAAGTTGTGAATACCTTGTGAACCCTAAATAATAATAATAAATAATAATAATTTCAATTTATATAGCGCCTTTCACGAAACCCAAGGACGCTTTACAATGGGAAGTAACAAAACAAAAGGTAAAAATAGAATATCAGTGTATTGACTAAGGACGTTCCAGTTTCCATCCTTTCCTGAACATTGGTTATACATTGCTAAACCGAAGTTTTCTTCACAATATGTATAACCATTTCAGATTTAGTCAGAGAGATTCCAAAGCAGGATATAGTGGGGGGTGATTCGTTAAATGTGACACGCACCTCTGCTGCTCCTGCATGCTGTGCAGCTGCTCCAACTTGGTCTTGTGTTCGGCCTCCATCCGGTTCAGCATTTCCCGAATGACCGCCATGAACGAGTTAAACTGGGATGAATTGGACAATATTACATAAAAGGGAACAAAAGCAAGTATGCAGATGATAAAAATATGTCGCATGTGTGTTGTACCTGGCTCAGGTTGAGGTTGTTGTCTATACTCAGAGAGACCAGGTGGGGCAGGCTCTTGGTGGCGAGGTGTTCTTTGGGGATGCCCAGCTTCTTGTGGCTGAAGGTGCACTTATAGATTCCTACAAGAATTCAGAAGTCAAATAACCAATCATTAAGTGTTTAAAGTATGCCAGTAAGTAGTGATGCACACAGGGACATACAGTATATGTGACTTTGTATTTGTTATTATCTATCGAGCAGAGGTGAGAGAAGAGATCTTGTAGTTAAGAAAAAGTAGAAGTACCAGAGTGTAGGAATACTCTGTTACAACTTGTACAAATTCCTACATTCAAATGTTACCTGAGTTAAAGTACAAAAGTATTAGCATAAAAATATACTTATAGTACCAAAAGTAAAAGTACTCATTGTGCTGATTGGTCCATTTCAGAATAATATATGATATGTTTTATAATGATTGATCATTAAAAAGTGTTCTCAAAGCTGGTTAAGGTGCAGCTAGTTTGAATGACTTTGTATACTGCAGGGTAGCTTGTGAATTTACTCCAGGTGGAACTAAAGTCTGATTTAAGAGTTGATTATAATTCAAATCATTAATAAAATGTTGAAAAGTAACTAAAGGTATTAAATAAATGTAGTGGGTACTGGTAGAAGTACAACATGCAGTGCAGTGCTTGATGTACTTAATTACTTTACACTACTGCTTTCTAGAACGTTTTCATTCAATCGCATGTTAATAATAAAACGCATCAGGACATTCTCTTACTTTTCCTCCTAAAAATAAAAAAATTACAAATATCTCAATTTTCTAGATCATTCAAATTCAGCTAAAAGAAAGAAATGCAGTGAATCATACTTTCTCTAACGTTTTTTACTTAACGAAAGGAAGCTAGTCCAACATATTTTTATAACAAACTGTTACAACTGTTTAAGGACTTCAATTTGACATCATGATCTGTGTGTGTGTGGCTGTTTTCTTTTTAACAGGTATCTGAGCAATGGCTGATAGATCAGTTTATCTCTAGTAGAAGTTGAGTGGAGTGTGGCTTGTCCTTTTTCTTTACCCAGAATCCCCATGAGTACTGCTGGTTCTCTGGAGGGGATCTGTTGTAGGAAGGGCAGGATCTCATCGATGACGTACCACTTGTCAAGATATTCCAAAATCTTCCCCAGACACACCAGGGAGTTCACTCGTACCTACCAACAACATGGAAAGATACTTAAAACATCTAAATACATTTCAAACTCAAACATTTCAGTAGTTGGTAGAAGAGTGGAATAAAGGTGTTACAAGGGGACAAGGTCAACAGTATAGACACCTAAAAGGAATCACCGTAGAAACACTATTGTTGCCTGGGAAACAGTACAAGCTGAGAGCAGAAGATGTTGATATTGGAGACTCACAGCAAGTGAAGAGGTCTGTAGGCAGGCGGATTTGATTCGAGGGATGAGAGCGTTCTTCATGGACGGGTAGTCGATCAGGTTGGCAAACGTTGGGATGATGTTCAGGCACAGCTCCTACTCAGCCATGGATAACTCACAAGTTAGGAAATCTGACATGTATATGGTGCCAATGCATCAAATCTAACTATGCTCTGAACAGCAGCACTGAAAACACAAGTATGCCATGTTCAGTAATTGACTTAGTGTTGACTTCTCTACTTTACAGGGTCTCCAACGGCCATACCTGGATCTGTACAGACGGCGCTTCCAGGGCTCTGTAGACCATAGGCAGCACGCTGTTCTTAATCTCCTCTGAGGGGGTCTTGGTCAACAGCAGGTCCATCTTCTGAAGGAATATCAGCAGGATCTGTGCAGCACAGGGACTCAGTCAGGAACACAAAAGCTCATGTTGTTCTCTACATATGACTGAAGTAGTGAATGGAAGAGGCGGGGCGATAGGTGGCTGATGATGAGCATTAATTTAGACAGACAACACAAACTAGTGACTGGAGCATATTCACAGCAAAGACCACTCACCATGTTACTAGCCTGAAGATGCATGGGAAGAGAAATACAGAGAGAGACAAGTCTTGATAAAGTGACAGACCAAAGCCAAACAAAGCATGCTCTTTACATATATTTAATCAAATCCCCAAAACAAGTGCCAAAGGGGCGAAATGATCATGCAAGGATTTAAAGAGGGAAAGCACATTCTAGCCAAAGCTTACAAACAATAGTCCTTTTTAACGCTCGTTTCTGTGAGGGTGTACCTGAATGGGCTCCTGCTGCTTGAAAACAGGCGTGAGGTCGGGCATGATGAGCCGCACGTACTCCTCCTTGGTGCACTGCTCTGCGATCAGCAGCACGTTGGGCAGCACGAAGGGAACCATGTCCGGGTTCACAAACTCTGAGGTCAGAGCCGGAAGGATGCGATACACCACCACTCTCTGAGAGACAGGAGTGGGTCACAGAAGCCATGAACGAATACTCGGACTGTAATACTGCATGTTCATGATGAGTCCACAAGGGACCACATTAAGGGAAGATAAAACAGGAACTAAACATGCCAAGAAACTGTGCAAGAAATTGACTCACAGGTGCATGTTTTTGTACAGTGCCAGTTAGCACACAACTAAACAGAAATAGAAGCACTGAAAGCATCATTACAGTAACATCAGTTATTCAAAAGGTTGGACCTCAAATGGACACGAGATGTTCTTTTCAAAGTCCTGATATAACAGGGAATGATAGGTCTGACATCAGTAGTCCGTTTGGCTATTTTTATTAAATTCCGATAAACACTTTTGACCTGATAAAGGTTGCATACCCTGTACAAAATGCACAAGCAGTTACCTTGGGGAGTTTGGGCAGGACTTTAGGGAGGCCTTTGTAGAACTGGGACTTCTGGAGATTGTCTCTCTGGAAGAGGGAGTCAAAGTACTGCAGGGTCACAGCACCCACGTCGTCAAAAAATGGAATCTGAACAAAACACGCAAAAACACAACGAGAAAAATGTGTCCTTAAAGAAAATGCAGGTGAAATGAGATATCACCGACATACGCTTTCTTTGCATCTCCAGACATGTCGTGCCAACAATGCAAACCTTGGTCATCTGATCAGCATCCGGTCGCACGTTGGGTGTGACGCTGAGCAGCATCTTGACGTGTTCCCGAACCTCCTCTGGGAGCTTGTTCAGCACTGCCGGACTTATGCTGCTCAGCTAGGATTGAAAAACATAGACGGAATGCATCACAACAGAGATGAGAACCAGTGTTTTAGTGGCAAAAGTAAAAAAACTCTTGAGATATTCCTAAAAATCAAGTCATGCAGCAGACTACTAAATTGGCGGGAGCTCAAGTCCTCAGTCGCTTGTCCTGAAGTGTGTCCATTTGATCTTAGCTCCACCCACCTGGTCCAGTTGCCTGCTGAAGCTCTTGAATATGTCGTGCTTGTTGACTTGGAAAACAGGCTTGCCCTCGTTAAAGACGGCATGCATGACCACGCCCAGCGAGTACATGTCGGAGGCGGAGTCACAGCTGACGGACAGGATGTACTCGGGGGCCAGGTACTCAGGGTTAGGGAGGGAGAGCAGGGAGAGGTTGGGCTCCCACTCTTTACATGTGTACTTAGGCTGAGGAAGATGAGAGAACACGAGGAGGTAAAGATGTGACAATACTCCAAGATGTTCATTTGGTAGAGCGTTACAAATCTAAGGGATCCAACACACCTCAGCGTCGGAGGGGTTGTTGGAGGAGATGCTGAAGTCAAAGCCCATGATCTTCCAGGCGCCGCTCTTGTTCAGGATGATGTTCTCTGGACACAGGTTGCCGTGGACCATTTTCACCCCGCTGTGGAGAAAAGACAATCCCTCGGAGATCTGAGGGGAAGGAGGAATGAAACTGTCAGGGTTTGGTGTTAAAGGGTGAAACCGTTTCTGTTGTAACTACAGGATTAGTACATGGTTTCTATGGCAGTCATCACTTCCTTATCTTATATAAGCTGTGGAAAAGGCAAGACATCTGTAATTAAGATCATATGGGGACACGTGTGAGAACATAACGAGGTCTGATATACTTCAAGGAGAGGCGTGAAATGGAGCTGGTACAACTGTGTGCAACATATTAAGATAATCATGTGTTGCAGTTTAAGCCAGTCTGCACTCTCACCTGCAGCAGTCCAAACTTGGTCTCCACGTCGTACAGTTTGTACTCCTTGATGTCGGTGGGCAGGGGGGTGGGCAGGTTCTCCCTCTGGCCCAGCACGTTGGCCAGACTGGCAAACACGGGCTCCGTGCAGAACGCCAAGCAGTCTCTGAGGGCCACACAGAACATCGACTTCAGTATCATTTGAAACAACCGCTTTGTAAATGTGGAGTTATTCCTCAACAGACACTTAGAGCGACATGAGGAAAGGCAAAACAGAAACATTTTGAATGTTGAGTTTCCCCAGTTGTAAGTTTAAAAGAAAAAAAGGCAAAAAGAAAAGTAACTTAAAGACAGCGTCAACCTTTTCTGGCCCTCAGGGGTAGAGATGTCCCGATCCGATCACGTGATCGGGGATCGGAGCTGATCACGTCATTTTCAAAAGATCGGAATCGGGAGGAAAAAATCGGGGATCGTTTTTTTTTTTTATATAAAATATTTTTATTATTTTATTTAATGTTACAAAACAAAGATGACCATGTTAACGTCTTAAAGTCATCCTGAGGACTTAGTTTTGGTTTAAAATTACACAACATCATGTATGTGTTGCTTTCTTTGGGCTTGTTTTCATAGACCTGGTTGCTTATTTCTCTCAAAGCTGGCAACAGAGTGGGCGCAGTGTCTACTAGTAGCAATAAGCTAACGAGAGGCTACGTTCAGCTGGTGACTCGGGAGTCGGGACAGAGAAAATGTCAGCAGTTTGGAAGTATTATAAAATTGAAAGCGAAGGCAGTGTAACAGCCAGATGCAATGTTTGCAAGGCAGAGGTTCCGCGTGGTGGAAAGAACAGAGCTACGTTAAACACGACCAATCTAATACGCTACCTGAGAAACAAACACCAACAACAACAAGACGAGTGCACAGCGGCCACTCGGGTAATAGCACTGAAACAACCAACACTTTCAGAGACTTTTAAAAGGAAAGAGAAACTGCCCCAGAACAGTGAAAAGAACACAATAACAGCCAAGATAGCTGAATTCATCGCGTTGGATGACCAGCCGTTATCTGTTACCTTTTTTTTCTCTTAATGCATTGCATAAAGATCGGATCGGGAAAAATCGGTATCGGCAGATTGTCAAAATCAAATGATTCGGGAGCAAAAAAAGGTGATCTGGACATCCCTACTCAGGGGCATACACTATTCAGTCTGCAGAGTCTTTGGTCATGACAGGCTCCTGCTCACATATGCACACACAGAGGCAGGCAAATACATTTGTTATGCAACTTTGTCAAGCCCGTCTCTGAGGTGTGACTCTTTCCTTGGTTTGTGTGTGTGTGTGTGTGTGTGTGTGTGTG
Organism: Pseudochaenichthys georgianus; assembly: GCF_902827115.2. NCBI lineage: Eukaryota > Metazoa > Chordata > Actinopteri > Perciformes > Channichthyidae > Pseudochaenichthys > Pseudochaenichthys georgianus. The sequence goes on from NC_047525.1 coordinate 10,024,406, forward strand.
TGTGTGTGTGTGTGTGTGTGTGTGTGTGTGTGTGTGTGTGTGTGTGTGTGTGTGTGTGTGTGTGTGTGTGTGTGTGTGTGTGTGTGTGTGTGTGTGTGTGTGTGTGTGTGTGTGTGTGTGTGTGTGTGTTAATCACCGTGACTCTTCAAGAGGATGCTGCACAGTCAGGAGACGAGGGTGACGCAGTCTGGTCAGCTGTTGCACCCCTTTTTTCAGCGAATCAACAATTTGGTCCTTCTCAAATTTCTGATACTTATCAACCGTCTTCTTATCAAACACAAATACTGCGACTTCCTGAAGGGATAAAGAAGATCAACAAGGCACTGAAATGAGCTTCAACAAGGCACACAGCACAGGCATAGTCAGATTGTTCGCATTTCAAATCAAACCTTTATGAATGGGGAGTGGGCAGGGGGGGGATATCAACACACAAACCTGTTTGGTGGACTTCTTGGTGCCATTATAGATCCTCCAGCACAAGCCAGGACCCCCGCTGGCAATATGTCGTCCAACCTCAAACTCCCGTGTCACCGGGTTGCCCATGACAGCGCTGGTGACATCTGCCGTCACCTTGGTGACGGTGCTTTTTAGCTTGTTAAGCATAGACTCCATGTTCACGCCTGACCTGGCAGCTAAAGTGAGAGTGGTGAAAAACAGTGACAGAAAAATAAAAGAGGTATAGAACAGTCAGTTAAATGTCAGCAAAAGTATTTTCAATCAATGAAAGAGGCAGCTTCATAATAAACCTTTGTAGCTCAGCATAAGCCTTCAACATTCAGTTTGACACACACGTTAAGGCACCTGCCTGAATGTGCACATCAGAGTGCCCACTGGCTGAGGAGAATAAACACTGCATCAGCCCAAGCTGCCCTCTGAAATATAAAGTGACTCAGGGCAAACTAAGCAACACACCCCACGTTAAGTCCCTCTTTCAAAATACCTCAGAGTGACTTGAAAAGCATGTTAGGCAACAGGAAGCCAGACAAAAGAACATGGCCGAGAGTAATGTAGCCAAATCATTTCATCATCAACTATTTCTTCAGGGTTTTCTAGGACTTTGATGTTTATATCACTGCACTGCAACAAGGCTGAGTAAGCTACTGACTGTACATTGAGATGCACACAGTACTGTATGCATAATATATTCCTCACAGATTCATGCATTAATAATAATATTGAGCATCCGTATTAAACGGATCAACAAACTCTTTATCAGAAATGGACGGCCCTTGCCAAAAGCTACCCCAGCCAATTCTGTTAATAGAATCCCTGCTTTTACTGTACTTCTAACACTGTATATAATGCTGATATACAGTGTTCCCTAAAGCTCGGACACTTGTGTATCCTCAGCCATTGCCAACTACTGTAATTACATGAACAGCTAAATGGAGGGTTCACAGACATATGAAATATATCAATAAGTCAGTGTGTTCTTAGTCTTCGTCCTTTTGTACATTTCTTATAACAGCCAAATGTATTTAAACACAAAACAATATAGTGCAAAGAAGTAGAGCTGTGCTGAGAGGGATGCAAGATTTCAGGTCTGATATAATAAATTGTAACAGAAATCACAATAACACTGCCATAACTGTGTCATTGCTCCTGGTTTACTGTGTGGTGGATAGTGGGTGGTCTGGAACCAAAAAAGACAAACCAAAGGAAACAAGATTTTCTAGATGCAGATCTATGGTTATGAAGCCCAATAAATGAACCATATTTGATCAAATATTTCCCCTAGCATTAGGCTAAATTTAAAGATGTAATCTGCAACAGGTTTTAAAGATGTGCAAAAAAGCACATGTGTTATTATTATTGTCATTTTGATGTCAAATTACACGTACCTGTCAACATTATAATCTGCCCAGACAAACAGGTAGACTGAGCAGCGTTTCTGGACAAACACCTGCACAGAGCCTAACTAGCCCAGTAGCTAGCTAGCTAGCCACCAATATGTCAGGCAGTTTATTATTACGAGCTTACTAACATAGTTATGATTTGACAGGGTATTCATTAGGTTAAACAACCATTTCAGCGACCGGTTGAATTATTTAAATGGTTGATATGTCGCTTGTCAGGACTGTCACGTTTGATTGGGAAATAGCTGTATGTTAGCTAAGTTAATCGCCTTGTTTAGCCTGTGACCAACGCATCAAAACAAGCACAGCACTGTGACACTAACTAAGCAGTTATTAGGTACATGTCCTCAACATATGTGGCTTTATAAGGATGACATCATCGTTGCAATATGTTGGATACCGTGAAAGACATTTACAGCAAGCCATCGCAGTAGCTACCTGCTAACAAGCCAACAATGCGCAAGTACAGTGACGATTCTGTCATTACAAGAGAGATGACTTCAGTCCTCACTGTCCCCCCGACAGCCTCCAGAAACATACCTTATGATGAAGAGAGCTCTCCGTTGTATGTCTTGTTATAAGAAGACTTGCAGCTGTCAGTAATGGCTGAGAAACACAGCCCCCATGACTTCACTGGCATACGAAATGAAGTAGCTAGTGCGCTAGAAGTGAACGAACAACCCTACTTCCGGGTTGTCAGGCTCATCAACGTCAGGCACTCCATAAACAAAATATACTTTGTATACAATCTCGTCTTTCTCAGTTTTCACAAACGTTCCAAAAGAACGTATACAAATAAGTTATGATGCACATATTTATGGTATATTAAAGCCCCAGAAAAATCAGTTGTATTAATAGCTGTAACAATTTCCACACACTGCAAGAAAATGCACAAAACATTATATTTGGAAAGATACTAAATATTAACCAACACTGAGTCTGTGTCTTGATTTATTTTATATGCAATGTAACTTGACAGATGGGCTAAAAGAAAAAAATACATTAGAGTTGTTTGAGAGAAATTCAATTAAACTTTTATTAGACGTGTTATTCAAACAGAAAATAAAGCTTGTTTCAGCATCATAAAGTGCAATCCAACATGATTTCAGTGTATGTAAAGAGAGATAACATTTGTACATCACTTATGCAAGACCATGGCTTCATTTATTAAAAGAATGCAATCAAATTGATGCGTTACCAAAGATTAAATAGGTTTCTTCAAATAACATTAAGTCATTATTAATTACACATCTTCCATAAAAAGGATCATGGTCTCCAGCTTTCAAGTATAATTCTAAAAATTTACAATTAAAAGGCAATTCCATGATAATGGCACTAAAAGTATTCATAAAACCCCTGAAAATAACATGTATTAACCTGATTAGCCTGGTAGAATATTGGACCCTAGCAATTCATATTAGTTTTCATTCTTAAAATCTTTAAATAAAGGTCTGTCTTCATCTCTAACAAAAACAAGTTAGTGTTCAACCTCATTCATTAGTGTTGCATTTCCACTAACCACACAGCCTGCTACAGTAACACTGGGAGACAAAAGAGCCTCCCATAATATGGTTATTCTTGATTAAAGTACTCGGCATTAATTCTGCAAACCACAGCTCCATTTCCAAAGCTATTCCGATAACCTATTCAAATAGTCTCCACAGCAGGTTCAACACTTGCAGCCTGCAAACAGCTGGCTACATCTGGTGTAGCCAAGGGTCATTGTCTTCAGGATTCCCTTCCGTTTGCATACACTACATTCTACAGTAATACCAGGACAATCCAGCACAGAGAAGCAAATGCCCTCAGTAAACATTATTCAACTTACAACATTAAATCAGCATCATGATTCTACAATTAAAAAATAGTTACTCATTTGACACATAATGGCAAGTGCAACAGATTGCTACCCATGTTAAGGCCTCTGATGATAAAGATGAGCTGATAATGGATTATATATAGACTCGTGCAAACTTTTCACAACTATAATTAAGCTTTTCACTTGCGATTTTCATCAGATAGATAATGCATCTATTGCTACCAATGTGGGATAAAAAACGTGATGCAATATTTGCAAATAAAACCAATATTGTAGGCCTCTTGAGAATTAAAGGAATGTATGGAAGCCATGCGTCATTGCTCTAGTAGCATCATTTGTATTGGTTTTGGTACACATTATACAATTATTATCATTCTTCAGTGTAAGCGCTGTACCACTACAAACTAGGGTTGTGAAGTGCACCTGGGAATTCAAACCAATAACCCTCCAGCTGTGCGTTTTAGAAGGTGCTGGAGAGATGCTGGAGGAAGACCACGGGGTGATGTTTTTCAAACTCTTTGAGCAGCCGCCTCCTCTCTTTGACGGGAATGGTTTTGCTCGAGGCAATATCATGAAGAAGTTGTTTGAGGCTGTGTAGAGTGGTAGCCTCTCGCTGATCCTCGTACTCCTCTGGCGTCGCCTGCTGGCAGAATGTGAACGCTGCAACACACAGAGGGGGTCGTTTTTCACGTACAATTCGAACATGTATTTGGGTTATTTCATGTGATGTTAGAAGGTGTATTGTTAGCAAGAGTGTGCACATTTATTTAAAGGAATGGTCCACTCATTAGATAATTAATCAAAACTTCAGTATTTAGTGAAACGTTATGTTTAAACCATACCCTGAAGAAATCAGCGATATTCCCCGGTAAATAATGATTTTATAGCTCTTTTTTATCAAGACCTGTATATTCCGTCTGGCCGCCGCCATGTTTGCCATTTTCAGTAGTCACGTGATGGTCGTGACGTCATCCATGCCTTCACTTTGTCAACACACGGAAATATGGTGGAGTATTTCAGTTCGGACTCGTCAGCAGAGGAACAAGTTTTGACCAATGTGAAGAGATTGGATGGGGGAATTCAGCCATACATATCAGTATGACAATACGACACCCTCTGTCCTTAGTCCCTCACATCGTACAAGGAAAAACTTCCGAAGAAAACCCACAGTTTAAAGGGAACATGGGAGAAACCTCAGGGAGAGCAACAGAGGAGGGATCCCTCTCCCAGGACGGACAGACGTGCAATAGATGCCGTGTGTAAATTGAAAAGATAATACATTTGCAACATAGGTAGTCCAAATGTTTGGAAATGCATGTGTGTATAATGGGAAGATGATATAAGATACTATATGTATGCATGTAGTACCACCCTTGCTAGCGATTCCCTCTCTAGTTTAGCATACTCAGCTTCGTTGTCCCTGGCCATAGAATCACGATTTTATGGGGCCGGAAAAACTGGGGGGAAATACACACTAGCCGGTACTACGCTATATGGAAAGGCCACCAAAAACTGTCCTGGCCTGGGTGTTAAAACGGGGCTAGCCGCTGCAATGGAAATGCGCTATAACATACCTTATTCTTACTCCGAGCACTACTTCTGCTCCTCCGTCGCTTCACACTTGCAGAGGGCGATTTCTCTACTGGCCGAACTGGTGTCCTGGTCGGTGATGACACCAGAAAGACCGATGGTACTGCATCTCCATTGAGTAATGGTTGTTCTTTAAATCCCATGTTATGTTTGATCATACTCTCAGAGTAGTCGTCCGGAAATGTGAAATGTTCGCTGCATACATGAGCCTGTAAATCTCTCGGTTCGGGCCGGCCACATTTCGCTAGCCACTGCCTCCGAATGTACTTCTTATGCTTACCTTTTGGCAACAGATGGAACCGAGCATTCCGTGGATTGTTCCTATCCGAATTATGGCAATATTTCGCGATACAGTGAGGCATATTTGAAGAGAGAAACTACAGTAAATAACATGGAGATCAACGTGTCTTCGAAAACCAAACGCATGGATTACGTCACGTCCGGGAAATGGCGGCGCCCACAGTGTTGATGTTATTTCGGTATATAATCAGTTTAAAATCACTGATAATGTCATCGGATTAAAAAAAAAAAAAGAGATTAAAAAATGAGTGTCATGAGCATACCATTCCTTTAAATTTGACTTACTGGCAATTGAGTCAGGATCTTGGCCCTGCTGCATCGTCCTCAGTGTTCTCCTCACAGATTCAACAAGGGACGTCGGAGTCTGTATTCATTAAGGGGAGAAAGGATTATTAAAATGATGTTGAAAGTTACAAATGTGAGTAATTTTTCAACTTTATTCAATTACATCAGAAAAGCATGTTAGTGACAACTGATCAAAACATGGAAGTGTACCTTGATGAGCTCAGTGCAATTGTCCATGAGGAACAGCAGCAGGGTTTCGCTTTGGCATCGAGTCAGTTCAAGATTCTGGACGATTGCTCTCTGAAAAGTGCGGCACACCAAGGCCCTGTTATCGATCTGAAAGGAAACATGTCACAAAGGAAACGGTGATTCAAACACATTTTCCACTGATTCAATGGTGGATATAATACTACAAAATAAAGTTTGGATTAGAACAGCAAAAAGCAGTTGATCTATGTATAAAAAAAGACCTGTTTCTGCAGACGGCAGGCATCTGGGTGCGCTGCTGTGGCCATGAAGGTCAGTAGTCTCCGGAGTTCGTCTCTGACGCTCGTCTCTAGCAGCCGAAAACACAGCTGAGATGCTTTGATGGCATGCTGCACCTTCCCCTCATCTGGAGAGACACGGTGAGGACAGGGGATGTAAAATATCAATTATCTCTACGACGGATTCATCTTAGTGGACGGACACAAAAAAAATCACAGTTCACAATCACATAAACCAATAAATCAGTGTAAAGTCTCACCCAGCAGTTTCAGAATTGCAACATGTATGTCCAGGTAGCGTCCTGAGAGGAGTGGATATGTTTCCTGTCCACTGTAGTACTTGGCAATGGTGTCAAAGAGCAGTTTCTTTTGGCTGGCCACGTGCTCCGCCTGGTCGTCTTCTGAGAAGGTGCCACCTTGTTGGCTGAGCTGTTCCCCAGCAACCACAATCAGCTGATCTGGAAACAGCTCTAAGCAGTCTGCTGCTGCCGACAGCCACCCATCCAACCTGTCAACCATGAAAGAGAACAGGTTTTTACAGTGGAATTCAATGTATGGAGACATTTCTAGACTGGTTTGAAGTTCAAACACACATCAATTCAAGAAGCTGTACAAAATCATATATTTTTTAAGAGTTAGGGTTGGTACAATGAACATGTGGTAATTGTTGGATTTATCTTTGATTGACTTTGGGTTGTACATAAAAGCACTGGTGTCGTCAAATATTTAAGTAATGGAGAAAGGTATACTTCTTTCTACTCCTGTTTGATTATGTAATTATTTATATTGTTTATGAGAATTTCTTGTTGATTTCATTTGTATAATTGTTTTGTTAATTATTTGAAAGAGATTGAAAAAATACAAATCTCAGTAGATTTATTTTTGTATGTTTATTTCGCAAAAGAATCCTGCAGTATTGATGGGAGCACTGACTGGGGCAGGTGCAGGCTGTCGGGCAGCTCTCGGTCCAGGCAGGTGTTGGAGATGACCAGGTCCTGTGAGGCCAGAGGAGCTCTGCAGGCCTTCAGCTGACCTCTGGCAGGAGAGGTCAGGATGCAGTCCAGCATGGGCAGCTCTACGATCTGCAGCAGCTGCAGCAGAGTCTGCTGCTTCCACACTTCATCCACCACTACGGAAGAAGGGAAGCGGTCCAAATATAAGGAAAAAAAGAATATTGGTCATCCATAAACGGTCATAGGCTGTTGGTCTCCATACTACTGAAGAAAGAGAACTCTATCTTACCAGCTTTGGACAGAAAAGCAGCAGCAGTGTGAGTTGTTTCTAAAGATGGAGACGAGGCTGATCGCAGGTTGATGTTCCTCAGCAGCCTCTCCACCCTCCGATCTAATGGTCCCACAGCGAGGGGATTACAGATCGTCCGCACCTCATTCAGCCTTCTGAAACAACAACAAGCATGATGGAGCTAAATACAGAGTTCCCACACATTTGAATGGTCACAGGTTTAACATTTGTTAAGACTTCTCAAGGACCAATAATATTACTTTCACGACAATTCACAGCATATGAGTACACATATACAAACAGAATTGCATATTGCACTTAAAATGTTTATTATTCTATTAAAACATTTAGACAATTTTTTTTATCTCTAGGGAGAACTAATATTTCTACAGGTTTGAAATTCAAATTATTTGCTTTTTCATGATGGTGGGAACCCTGTTTTTAACCACTTAGGTCTATTTAGAGAAGCTGAACCTTGATATAAAAAGTAAGGATCTTTTGGGTATGTCTGTCAATAATGTCAAACACTATTGAATTGAATAGTTAATTATGAAGTTGTTTAACTTCGTAAGGGATTATTTACTCAACTTCAATGCTTCATTTTTAGGAAAAAACCTGGTAAATACATCATAAAACATATAATAAAATCAAAGAAGCTGTCAATGCTGCCAATATCAATATCAATAGCAAAAATGGCTTCTACACGGCAGAAAAAGGACAGGGAATTGAAAGTAAAGCCGACCTGTAACTCTTCTTCCTCTTTAGCCCCTGTTCCTCTGGAGGCATGTTTTCTGTGTCACTATTGCACTCCTTCATGGCAGAATTGGGTGACACTTTATATTCCAGAAAACGGTAAAGGCTGCAGCTGCTGTCCTCAAAGGTCACTTCTTTGTCCCTGCGAAACAGCTTGGTTCCCACTGGTTCGAACACCTTGGCCTCCATCAGAGCCTGGCACAGTCGAGCAGCTTTGAGGCGAGACACTTCACTCGTGCAAAACACCACATTCTGCATCAGATAGCTGAGGACGGCATCCACAGCGTCTGAACCCGTGAAACATTCGGCATGAACGCGCAGATGCCTTCTACAGCGCCGCACCTCCACCTGAGTCTGCAGGGCCCGGATGATGTTGTGCCACAGCTGGGTGGCCCCGAAAGGTCCCGAGAAGCCTGTTAGCAGACAGAGGGTTAGAGGAAAAGGAGACAAAACAGCTTGAAAAATAATTACAATTTACTCATAAGTTATCATAACCATGTTCTGTGTCAAACTAAAGGTGAACATGAAGCGCAAATACTGGATTGGGGGAAATAAGATATGTAACAACAAGGTAATGACATAAGAAATAATGACCATTACTCGAAGTTTGCTTACTTGAAAAATGCTGTAACATTAACAGTAGTTTGCACTGGCATATTCATTGTTGTTTTATTGGAAAACAGTAGTATTAAAGTAGTGTAGTAAGTAGAGGATTTACTCAAGTACTCTATGTGCAACGTTTAGGGGCTTGTCGTAGGTATTTTTAGAGGTAAATCTTTCAATTGTCTCCACATTAATCTGACAGCTACAAGTATTTCATTTACAAATTACAATTTAATGTTTCATCCAAAATATATAATGAGCTAATAAAAGCCGATACTTTTGTTTTAGATTTAAGAATTAAAACAGTTACTTACCGTAATAACAATATTGTAATATGTTTACCTACTTTTTTAAGGTACGTAAAGCAGTCACACTTTTCGAACAACCAGTACTTGCTACACTTCGCTAAAGCTACTTTTAAAAACAGGACAAAAACTTCTGTGCACCATATGCTGACACCTTATGGAATGTCCCTGAACTATTATCCATTATACAATTTACCAAATCTATTTGTACATAATGAAAGGCTGACAACACGACCGTTGGGTTATTATGTCAATACTGCACAGCGACTTTGCATTTCTTATACACGGCTGTGCTGGTTTGTGTGGTTGTATTAATATAAAGGTAGAGTTATAGCTATATGCAAACGTATTAAGCGTAAGACTGCTAAAATCTTACCATGCTGTATATTTTCACGAAAACTTCTCGTTTGGCTGTTCAACCTTCTGAAACGAGGAGTCAAATCGACCGCCATCACCAGAAATGCGTGACGTAATACGTTTGAGAAAGAAGACAGCGCACGTTCTTCTTCTTCGTCTTCTCTCGGTTTTTGGCGGATTACAAACAACTTTAAGGTGCATACCGCCACCTACTGTACATGAGTGTGAATCATCATATCATTCCATCTCTTCACTCATGGACGTATATCTATGATCTAATCAAAAATGAATAAATAAACAAAAAACTTAAAAGAAACAAAACAAAACAACAATCTATGATCTATTCTAACCTAATGTTAAATTATTTTTCCTACCCCAGTTTCACTCAGAAAGGTAAACAGTGCCTTTCTGGTAGCTCTTACTCCCTCCCTCTCCTTTTGTTACCAGAATACCAACCACATTCCACTCCCTCTCTGCCTCTAAAACGTTATCCTTTAGTTTTTCTCTTTCAGCTTTATAGATGTCATAATGTAACAAGATATGTTCCACATTTTCTTTAACTCCACAGTTCACTTCCCACACTTGTCACTGTCACTTTTCCCCATGACATATGCGCTAACGGATATAAGAAGTAGATGTTTCTACAACCAGGGTGGAGGAGAGCTCTCCTGTCAGACTGAGAGGCTCAGTGAGGTAAAGGACTCAGCGTTTAGATAGTTCATTTCAGTCTAATTTGTCTCAGTGGGTCTCAAACGTTTTGACCACAAATTATGTAAACACATATTTCCAAGGCACTCCTTTATAATTATTAGGATAAATAAAAACATGTTTGAAATCATTCCAATGTATACTATAGGACAGTAAACCAAAAATATCGTTTAAAGTTGGAGAGATACAAAAATATGCATAAATAAATGTTAACTAGGTCAAATAAGATATGAATGAACAACAAAAATAAAATAAGTGACATGTATTTGTTATTGGCTATGGTGGGTTACTGGTTATGTCACATACTTATTTGATTATTAAAATGTAAACCGATCTTTTTCATATGGGTGTTTAGAGTTGTACCCCCTAGATCAGGTCTCTAGTAATTGTGTGCTCAAACTGCACCAGATTGAAGCATTTTACTTTAAAACAAGCTCATACAATACTGAATACATTTGAAGCCATTTTGACGGATATGACCTATGTCAACAAGTTTCTGTTTTTTGTAGTGTATTTGCCTTTTGTAGAGATTTTTCATTTATTCTTTACATATAAAATCTAGGGCAGCAAATTAGCTAGAACCGGCCCTGGTACTAGGCCTCAAGAGCCTTTCTTGTGCTGACACATAGAAAGAAATTGGCGTGGCGCACTTCGCATGCGCACACACTAGAAAATTCCATGCGCTCACATTATACTGGGCCCACGTGCCTTAGCACCGCTGCTATGACTCCATCCTAGGGGAAACACTGAAACTATATTTGTTGGAGGAGTTCATGATGAATGTTCATCAAGATGCTTGCTCACCCTCCTTCAAATTTGAAAAACAAGTAATTATATCATTATTGATATACAGTTACAACCTTGACTTTACATCAGAAAGAACAAACATTAAAGAAGTGACTAACTGCATCAGTTAGGGTTAAAAAAACGTATATTCAGCTAAAACATAAACATCGCTGCAGTTATTATCCAGTGGAAGGTCCTTACCTACTGGCCTAGTTACATCAAAGTGGTTACTTTCTGTTGGCTGGGCAGTGTAGTTTTACACACCGTCTTATTTTACTTTCTCAGGACTTAAAATTGTTTTTTGGGGGCAGACCCCCTCAAAGAAAAAAATATATACACGCATACAAGGTCATCATCTTAACAGTTTGTTGTTCTCATCGAGTCATCCGTGAGCAGAGCATCAAGTTGGCATGTCAACATAGCTGAATGCGGCGATTACTATTTTGTTCAGCAAAACGCCTCACAAACTTATTAAGATCAACAGCTGTAGTGCGTTTTGATTCAATGCTGAGTACAGCCAAACTTGACATTCTCTTCTCTGTCATTGTAGACCGCAACTACCTCATTCCTTCAGTGTTTGGGTCCGAAAGGTTCTCGTTTTGCACCGTCCCCCGTTCAAGTGAATTCGCCACCAATCATATTTCCACTCTCGCGCCAGGACCGGGGGAGGGGTTACATGACGTGCAACTTGTGCTGCATTCATTTGCACTCGGACATTAGAGACTTTCTCTCATAAATGTCCGATGAGCCACAACTTTTCTTTCAAAACAAAGATGCCAACTGGGGTGGCAGCTGGGGTGCCAAGGCTATTGTTTAGGGTGGCAGTTGCCACCCCATGCCACCCCGATAGATCCGCCCCTGACAAAAGTTAAAGAAGAACAAACTACGGACTGTCTGTGTCATGGCGAATACAGTCGCTGGTTTATTTATGTATGTAGGCCGTTTAGGCCATAAGGTGAACCCTGTTATCGTTTCAACCCGCTCCACAGAAGTGGAACTACACAATCTTTAGTTAATAAAAAAGAACGAGTCATGCTTATCCACCAAAAAAAAGTTCGTCGCTAAAATTCCTGCCAATTCTTCTAGGCACGTAATTATTTGCTGAACTAGTCCCTTCCAAGCGTAATAATATCTTGGTCCAAAGTAGTGCCACGGTTCGTCACGTGATCGTGCTACACCAATTGGGTAGCTGCATTGTCAACAGAAGTTAAAGATGGCCGCCTACTTGGGCCCTTTCTCATTTCATCAAATCCCCCTCCTCGACTCCTCGACTCCTCTGTCCTCCGGTAGTGACCCGGAAATGAATTTTAGCGCGCCATGTTGAAGGACATCCCATTTCTCTAAGGCCCATTCCCAAACCGCCCCCTACACCCTACCCCTACACCCTACCCCTCCGTTTGCGCATTCACGCGGAGGCTCCGCCATATTGAGTGCTGTTCCAAAGCAACGAGTGTGGAGCGGTGTGGAGGGGGAGTGGGCTATCAATCCCTCAAACAGCGAGTCTGCATCGGTGCTGACTGGAGACAGGTCTCTACCTGACCGGAGTCACGCTGTGTGTGTCCGTCAGGAAACACGCTGTGTAGAAGTAGTTCCAGCAAATATCCACTGATAAACTGCAATGTTAACAACCTCATGATGACCTCATATGTTTTTAACTTAGGATCAAACCTGTGTTTAGTCTAGAAAAAGGTAAATGTGTGCATTTTATTATAAAGTTGTATATTTACAGACCGTTGCAAAAATTAAGAAGCTTATAAACATCAGGTTTAAAACTAAAAGAGCTTTGAAACACAATGAAAGATGTTTGGAGTTTTATTTGAGTTATTCATTTAAACTTTTTGTCTAAGAGATGCTGATTTTAAACCGTTGTTAGATACAGTTTCGGCATTTCCTGTTTCTGCCGGAGAGAGGGGAGCCCGTCCCAAAGCTTGCTGCTGTATTTACTCCCTCCATCTGACAGGAGGGAGCCTCGTTGAGCTGCGAGTGTGGCTACAGACGGAGTGCACTCCATCACGGAGGGGTAGGGTCGAGGGAGTGGTTTGGGATTGGGCCTAAATGCACGTCGAGGATCGAGCGTCGAGGAGGCTCTCTGGAGGAGCTCTAACCGAGGATACACTGATGGGTCCTCTACGGCTCCTTCGCGGATGCATTTCCGGGAACAGAGATGTTTCAAAGAGTCGTGACGCACGGCCGGACTTATCTCAGCCAATGACAGCTCTGCATGCATCCCCTGGATATTATTTTAGAAACTGCTTTCATCGCGACGCGATGTTTACAGTGAGAACAGCTGTGAGGTGCAGAAAGCAGAGCAGTGTGTACAATATATATCACTCAGTATACCTACTCTCTTTATTTGCTTTAGTTTAGTAGATATCTACAAAGAGTCGATATTTTTCTAAAACCATTTAGTGCTTCACAATAAAATACACAACGGCTGTAGCCTGTTTTAGGAACTGTATGTGCGTGTGTGTGTGTGTGTGTGTGTGTGTGTGTGTGTGTGTGTGTGTGTGTGTGTGTGTGTGTGTGTGTGTGTGTGTGTGTGTGTGTGTGTGTGTGTGTGTGTGTGTGTGTGTGTGTGTGTGTGTGGTACAGTGTGTAGGTGTGTGTGGTACAGTGTGTGCGTAGATGCAGCGGACAGACAGGTCTCAGTTAGTTTGGTGTCCTCTGCTTACTTGTAATACTTGTAAATACAACTTTTGGCCCGTAATTTATTTTCCTCATTGTAGCGACCAGAGGGGAGAGGGGGGGGGGGGGGGGGGATATATCCAGTCTCTGATTGTGTTACGTTATTATGAGAGTGCTCTGTTTGATTCTGAAATTGTATTTATTTATATAAATATATACACATATATGTGTGTGTGCGTGTCCGCATCTGTAGCCTGTTATTGTCTCATGACACCGCACTGTGAATGAATCAAAGTAAATATATAAGTGGTCTTGAACACATGTGTCCATCAGACAGAGGGCTGCTGTGCCTCCTGTCATCATTAATGGGCGTCTCTTTAAAATGACCGCTCAAAGGAGAGGAGTTCTCATTTCTCTAACCACCTGCTGCTTCCCCTCCTCTCTCCTCGGTTCCCCTCCTCGGCTCCTCCGCTCGCATCTCCTGTGGGCGGGACTAAGTATCGAGGATAGGAGTCGAGGAGGGGAGTCGAGGAGGGGAGTTCGAGAAATGAGAAAGGGCCATGGTTGCGCTAAACCAGACCAAATGGATTCTAAACAGTGCTGTATGCTTGTTTTATGTCATGTTTTGTCATATGTCTTAATACATCACTAAGTCCGAGGTATTTGCGTTATATACGTGGTATTTGTGAGAGGTTTTACTATCTGGGAACAGAGTTGACCATCAAATCAACATTGACTAGCAGCATTTATCAGCCAACTCCAGCTACAAACAATTTCCCCACGGGGATTAATAAAGTATATCAAACTCAAATGTATCAAACTATCATTCCTGGACTACCATGTTCGCATCGCTAGGTTCATTGGCTGAGCTCGTGGATTATTCCATTAGACTGAGGACTTTTTGTCTGTCTGTTGTTACCCTGTACACGTTAAATGCACTCTTAAAATGACTTGATTTCATACATAGCTGCGTCCAAGAAGAAGGTTAACTTGTTACGTTAAGTAATTTAGATCAATAACATGCAGTACTTCCAGGCTGAAGACTTTTCTTTTTGTCGCTGCTTTTAATTGAACTATTCATATCTTAGACTGCACTGTAACTTTGATCCATGTACTTTTTTCTTTTAATGTTTAATTGACTGCACTGTAACTTTTATCCATGTATTTTTTCTTTTAATGTTTCTTTTATTAGCTTTTCTTTTTAATGACTTTGAATTGCCTTGTGTTGAAAAGTGCTATATAAATAAACTTGCCTTGCCTTACTTATACCAATGTCCATTGATTAATTGATTTACTCATTCATCCCTCCACAAATGAAAACAACACTGATGAACCATAAAAACGAGATTTATTACAAATATAAAAAGGTATGACATAGAAAACAGTACAAAACAGAATAAGGACATGTAATGGAGTATAATTGATTGGTGTCAGGTGATCGTGATCCGCAGCCACAGCTGGGCGGAGCGGCTGATTGGTGCTGTCATGTAAAAACACCCGTGTGTCACATTCCTCATGATCACACTGCAGGTCTTCAACAACATCAACAGTGGTTGTTAAACTTGTGGTTTTCAGCCACCACGTTCCGAGTCTCCCCTTCAAGCCGAGCCACCGTTGTAAGCTTGTCCTGTACGTATTCCATCTTGTATTGGCAAAATAATCAACCTTTTCGTGCTTCACAGACGTAATATGCATGTAACAATGTTTGTGTGTTGATAATTTAGACTTTATGAGACTTTCTGGTGCGTTTTCCTCGTCCCCGCTACTCGATGAAACCATGGCGGTCGCCATCTTTCACTTCTGTTGACAATATGCAGCTACCCAATTGGTGTAGCACGATCACGTGACAAACCGTGGCACTACTTTGGACCAAGATATTATTACGCGTTGAAGGGACTAGTTCAGCCAATAAATACGTGCCTAGAAGAATTGGCAGGAATTGTAGCGACAAACTTTTTTTTGGTGCTAAGCATGACTCGTTCTTTTTTATGAACTAAAGATTGTGTAGTTCCACTTCTGTGGAGCGGGATTTCTTTTCTAGAGGACTTTTCGAGGTTCACCTTGCGGTTGTTATGAGTGTGGAATGAGCAACGTTAGCTTAGCCTGATCGACTCAATCTCCATTCAGAAAACAAGCATTAAAAAAAGGTGTCTGCAGACTTGTCAATCATTAATTCATGGTTTTTAATAACTGGTATCAGTATGTTGTTACTTCGGCATAATTTAGAAACGTGTATTGCAATTTAATCACGGTAACATGTGTTCATTTTGTTGTAGTTGTAGCTCCCGAGCCAGCGCATCTTGTTTGAATGATGCGACTAAACACAGCTGGCAGCCGCGGGTGAAACTCGAATATTCGCATCGCGTCCGGTGTGGACGCACCATATACTAGCTTCGAACGGAGCTTCAACCCTGGACTTCCTATTCCATAGAAGCAGTCCTTCGAAGCTTGCTTCAAATCACGTGACATGTGACGTCCGAAGCAGCAACTGCTTCAAGTCACGTGACATGTGACGTCCGAACCAGCAACTGCTTCATTTCCTGAATGAATCACTTGACTGGTTCACGGTCCATTCACGCGATTCAATGCACTGCCTCGTCTCGATTCTGACAGGTGACAGGTTGAAACAGTTTCAAATTTGAGCGCGTCAACACTTTATAACCGCTCTAAACAATGCGCAATGTGTGGGTTGCTGTTGAGTTGTTGTTGGCATTGCATTTGAATTGGATCATTATAGAGCAAGCCAGGAAGAAAGATAGGTCGTTATGGCTCGTGAAACACTTCGAAATGTGGAGAAGCTCTGAACAAAAAGAAAATGAGTAATATAAAATTAAAAACACTTCAATTGTCTAAGGAATAGATAGCCCAGTGGATAGAGCCGGCGGCCAGGGTGCGGCGATGTCCTCCGCGCAGCTGGTTCAAAGCCCGGAATAGTTAAACTTGTAATCATTGCTTTTCAACTTTAATACTTTAATAACTGATAAAAGGCCCTCTCAGCCCAAAAAAATGTCCAGCACTCTCTAGTCCAGGGGTGGGGAACCTCCGGCCTCCGGGCCGTATACGGCCCGCGAGACAATTTGGTACGGCCCTCGAGGTAATTTATAAACACACGCAAAAAATAAAAAAATTAAAGAAATCTAGACCGCAAAAAAATTAAACAAGCGAGTGCCTGTTTTTCCTGGCCAAGGTCAGGGTCCTTGAACCCAACACGAGCCTAACGTGTCATCACGTGGTATATGTCTCGACTGACAGGGGTGCAGTTCTGACTGAGAGCACCAGAACGCCACTACAGTACTTCAGAAATTGCAGTACCGATAAGTCCATACCATAGACTGTATATATAAAGGTCCATACACATGCCGCAGTTTCTGCGTGTCTGTGTCTTTAGTTGAAAGCCAAGTGGCGATCTGCTCATCTGTCATACTGATCAGACAGTCAATAACTGTGTTGTTATCATTAGCATCTGGTTAGCTAGCTATGCTAACGAATATAAGAAGCTTTTTCTACAACCAGTGAGGTAAAGGCACATCTTTATATGATCATTATAGTTATAAAAAAAATAAGAGAATAAAGTAAACCGGTATAAAATACTATATGACAGTTATTAATAAAGAAGAATACAGTTTGAAAGGGGAGTGATTTGTCAAATATCCATAAATTAAAAGAAAATCTGCTTACAGTTGTGTTTGGGTGTTGAGAGATGTGTCCATAGATCTCCTAATGTTGCTCTCAAAGTGCACCAGATTGATGCTTTTAACTTCAACATTTAAAAAAAAATCTTCCCAGGGGAGCACGCCACACCCTGCACATGCATGCATACCAAGCGGCAAACTCTGGGGAAGAGCCGGGAAGCCAATACGGAAGTGCCACACACTGCAGTTCATATATTGGCCGATAGGCGATGGCTGCAGAAAGGAGCAATTTCCATAGACCCCCATGTTAAAATGCCCAACTTTATAGCGGAAAAAAATATGTTTCTCTCCCTGGCTCCATACATTTTATTATCGATATAGTTAGATTCCACCTTCATGATTATGGATCTGTGAGTGAATTGTTTTCTAACGCGACCCTTTTATTTATATTAGGTCTTAAAGTTTGTGCATGCATTAGGGCGTGGTCACTTTGATTGACAGATACGTGCCTCACTGTCAGCTAACAGCAACTTGTCCACTCTGCTAGGCTACAACCATAGAGGCTACAACGTTAGTTAGTCATAGTACTGTACTTGACCCTTTAGCTTTAGCCGTGTTCGTGGTGATATACCAGACAATTAAGATGTCGTGCTGTGCGCTTGAATGTACTAACAGAACTTCCAAGAAGTCTACTCACAGCTTTTTTCGGTGAGTAAAATGATAATATTATACATGTTAACCCCGTTAGCAGGTGTTTGTGTGCTTGTTAGCTTAGCTTGTTATGTAGCTAGCTAAGGACGTAACCCTTTATGCATGTGTGTATATATATATATATACAGTTTAGTTTATGATTCAGCCTTGGGTAAGACTTTTATAGTCTATGGCTATGACGCCCATAATGCTAAATGGGAGCAAATGTTAAAAGGGGACCCAATTATCCCAGTGGTGGCCGCCGGAGTCCGCCGCCGAAGCTATCCGGAGCCGTAGCTCACCCTTTGCGACTCCGTTAGCTTCGGCCAGCAGCGGAGCCCGGCGTTATAACTGAGATCAAGGAATGCAGCGAAACGCGGACTTGGTTCGTCTGCAGCCCGCTATAGTATTAGCTAAAGAAATGATGTTGAACAAGGCTTATTAAGCTGAACATCGCCACAATTGTTCTGCTATGTATCGGTACTTATTTTATTTTATTAACGTGTGAATGACAAGCATTAAGAATAACAACAAATAGCTATTTATCTTGCATATTGTCTCGTTTGATTATGAATGTAACGTTTATATAGTGGAACTACACTGTTTTATCAAAACCAAAGTGCCACGCAGTAACTTGGTAGGCCCATGCATGTATTTCAGCAGGAAATGTGCAACCTAGATTACATTTACCAACACAGACTATATAGAACTATTTGTAAAAGTTGTTCATGCGTTACTAAGTGAATATGGCATTAACCCTCCTGTTGTCTTTGGGTCGGTTTTCATGTATTTTTGAATACAGGTTTCCTTTCGGTGATCCAGACAGGCTGGACCAGTGGGTGCTGAACATCCGGAGGAATACATGGACCCCCAACGTTTCTTCTCGCCTGTGCAGTGCACACTTTGAGAGTCATCCCTTCAGCACGGACTCATGGGTACAGATCCTTTTTTTAAAACAAAATAACTTGGTTCCATTTGTGAGTGTAAATTGTTGTTACTAATTAAATACATGTTATACATTATACAATGCTAAATAATTGCTATGGCACAGTTTGCACATCAGTGATGAGTAATGTTCTTTTTATTAAAGGCCAAATTAAGATTTTGCCAGTTAAGTAAAGAAAAATAGAAATCGATTTGTTTGCAAACCATCACATTTCTCTTCAATTTATGCAAAGACTCTTTATCATAGATAGAGAATTGCCATTTCCCCCACATACTCTATGTTAAAAACAGATGAATTATATTACCTTTTTTTTTACATTATTTTAATAGCAACATTCATTCATCTGTTGTCATCTTATAACTTATTTATCTTAACAGCTATCACTGTAAAAAAAAAAAGATTTAATTTTACTATACAATATTTATCTTTACATTCTGTTCTTGCATATGTCTTATTATATTTACGTGTATATAGATTTCTGCCTGCACTAATTTATTATTCTTAATTTAATTTTGAATTTCTTTTATTGTTTTATGTCTTATATAACTGTTGCATTGTTGGAGGAGCTCGGGACAGATGATTTTCATTGCCATTCCCACACTGTAGCCTATGTGCTATGACATAAATCCTTTGAATCTGAATCTTGGAAACACGTAATTGTTGAATGGATTAACTGCATAGTTAACATGTTGGCCCTCTATTGTCTTTTATAATGCACTCTTACATTTAAAACAACATTATTCAAAAGAAAGTTGAATATCTACAGACCTCAAAAAGTTATTTTATGTGTTTTTGTTTATTATTTTTATTAGGGAAGGAGATGCCTGAAAAACACTGCAGTGCCCACCATTTTCTATTTCACCAATGGCAAAGAACAACAGCCTGGAAGGAAAAGCAGGGTGAGTAACAATGACGAGGTAAGTGACACTCCTAGTTCGACTGTTGACAGCAAGGAGGAGGTTGCAGATGTAGACCATGGTAGTGGTGAAAACAATCTTGCTGCTGATCAGAGCAATATCATTATGATACAAGGCACGCCTGAAGAAGCCTTTGTTGTTCCACATGTGGAGCATAATGACATTCCAACAGTCAATGCTTGTGAGGAGGGTGTTGGTTTGGGTAGCAGCAGCCAACAAACAAAACAAATTGGAAAACAGGCAGACTCCGCCTCTGTTCACTCTTACACTTGGGCTTTAAACTAAGACGGGTCATACTGAATAGTTTGTGCACACATTTCTAACATGTGATCTTTCTTTCATGTAGGACGCTTGAGGGAAGTTGCAACGCCTCGGCCAATGGGATGTCTTCTCCACGTGAAAGAGATTGAAGGCATAATTTATAACTTGAGACAATTTTCCAAAAGTTATGACTTGTATTGGCTTAGATAGTAATGGATTACATCGAACACGAATCAAGATCGTATAGAAAAAAATGAAAGTGTAATCCTTAGTTACATAGGAAGAGATGTAATCGGATTAGTTTTACTTTTTTTAATAATAGGGAAACTCAGGATTACAATCTTATTCAAAACCTAAAAAGAGCAGATAGTGGTTGTTGTAAAATGATCAAATGGTACCTCTTCTCTGGAAGCCGTACTGTTCTGGAGGATAATACTTTAATTGTGAATCTCTACACCTACTGCCTGAATCTGCTTTATGGTATTATATTATACATTTTAAGTAAAAAAATCATATTCATATTTCTTCTCTCCTGTGTTTATTTGCATTACATTTGATATTGAAGTAATCCAAAACCAAAAGAAAGTTATCACGTTACATTACTTTTATATCTTGATACTCACATGAAGTTACTGGTTGTGTTTTTGGCAAGTAGCCCTCCCAAGCCTGTGCATAAGTTATATCATTTTAATTACTGATACAGTTGTTGCACATCTTTAATTTATTTTGTAGTGTACTTAAAGGGATAGTGGAAATTGAACCCCAAATAGTTTCGTTTTAACTTATATACAAACATAATTACGTACCAAAACAATCACACCTGATTAAAAAAAATATAATAATTGCCTTACGCATGTTAGAAGCACTTTATTGCAGCTTCCCCGAACTTTTTTAGAAACGAAATGATCGAGTCAGCCAAACCGGAAGTGAGGAAAACTCAGGAAGACGAAACAACAAACCATGGCGTCTATGCAGAATGAACGTGGAAGGGCAAATATACCAGACAAAGAAGAAGGATTGTACGAGGTATCCAGTGATGATAGCGAGTCAGAAACATCCTCTCGGCTTTCCTGCGAAAATGTAGTTTTAGGAACTGAATCTGAATCCGGTTCAGTAAGCGACGATGGTGAGAATATTGAGCCAGACGATGGACCATTACGTCCTTATTTGTTCGAGCCCGAGGTGATGGAGTTAGTTCACGGCATGGGCAATGGCGAGGATGACCAGGACCAGGCGCCAGATGATGCACCCCTACGCACAAATAATCTTGACTGGTAGGTCCCTAAGCATAGCTCACGCTAGGCGCTATATTATATATTGCAAAAGTTGGCATGCATGCACTGTAGGCCTATGGCTATGCCGAGGATGACTGCATGTAGGGTACATTTCATAACATACCAGGGTCAGGTTCACAAATTATCTTGTCACATTTATTATTGTATATGTAACAGCCTTATGGGCATTAATTACATGAATACATTTAAATGAATTGTATACTAGCATGATATACAGCTAGAGCCAATCGGTCTTTTGACGTAGTAGGGTCCTAATCCTAGGCTAGCCAGGCTGCCTGTCAAGTGTAGGCTGTACTCACAGTACTGTTAGTCTATCATGTCTATATGATGACTGTAGTGTACACATTCGACACTGTGTACCGGATTATCGGATGACGAGGCCTCCGGTCGCCTAATCGACAGGCAATAAATGGCGTTGTACACAATGGTACAGGCTAATGATGCATTAAATCAGCCAGAAAACATAATAAAATACTCGTGCCTCGTCCAATGTTTGTGCCCGTCTTCCTTTGTTTTCGTCATCACCCGAAGATTCCCGAAGTATTTCGTTTCATTGAGAGGGCGTGGTCGGGAGCAGTAAAATTGAAAATAAAATGAAACTAGGCGCATGAAATAAAAAAAAATGGTTTATTATGCTTATTTTTAATAAAAATACATAAGTTAAACCCAAAATTCGCGGATTTCCACTATGCCTTTAAGTCATACAATGATTCGAAACCTTTACTTTTCATAAAATGCAAGATGTAACTTTCAATGTGGCTTGTGTATTTATCACATTTTCAATGTAAATAGATCTGATTAAATAAAGAGTAAAAGCACAATCTTAAATGTTGACAGTTATCATTTTCCTATGCTTATTGTTAATGTAGTGGTGTTATGAACAAAATGTTGTCCTAAAGGAAATTAAGATGTTTTTTATTTGTTGACAAAAGATTTAAAGTAGATGCTCACAACATGTGGGAACATTTATAGAGAAAAAATGTTCTATTGTAAAACAAATATTTATCTGCATACTGAACAATTTAGAAACTCTCTAAAAGGTATTATCTTCTGTGACGGCACGACCCTGTAGGGATTGTGGGTGTTGCACTTCATAATTACATTCTATGGTATGCTTATGACATTGATGCCAACATACATGGGACTAGGGGAGACCTTCCTGTTGTTTGCATTGTCACTGACAAATGACAGTGTAGTATTCATTGTCAAGATTTTGTGTTTTTAAACTTGGGACTCTTTTCAGACTGCTCCGGCTTGGGAAAAGATTTGAGCCTTAATGTGTAATGTTTTCTGTATTGTATGGTAAGCTTATCCTTGCATTTGATAGTCCCATTTGGATGTGATAGCTAACATTTTCAGTAAGCAGTAGACAAAAGAAGTGAAAATATGAATGTAATTTATTTACATAAATATATAATTATTTTAACAAATAAAATAACAAAAAACATCATAACAAATACAAAATAAAAGGTTTGACAGACAGCCATGCCCAGCATGGGCCTGGAGAGCTGCAGAGTCCATTGGGGGTAAGAGGGGGGGGTGGGATGTGGGGAAGAGGAAGAGCAGCCATGTTAACAGTGTTATGGCTACAGATGTAATATCTAACTCAACATTAGCCATGACAGTCTGGGCTTAGCAAGGGCCTTAGAATACATACTCTAAAGGCCAAATCCAAAAACAGTGATACTGACATTTTAGCAGTTCACAGTCTTTGGAGGTGGTCTTTCAGGGAATTGGCTAGTGACTTTACAAAAAATATCATTTCCCCTAGGGGTGAAATTAACTCCATCTCGCAAAAACAGCCCAGGACTGTCATGTCTAATGTTGGAGTGGTCAACAATGGCACCATTTAGGCTATGAACAAAAGTAGCCATAACACTGTTAACAAACTTCCGGGCCTTGTCCATTTTGACAGGATTTGCACCAGCCCTCCACCGGCACCTCTGGTTCATCTGGGAGAGCATGATCTTCATGCCAGGGTGCCGATGGTGAAGCTGGTGCAGGTCCTCCTTCATCTGGTTCAGCAACTGAACACTGGGCACATCCCCCAAGTCATTGCCGCCACAGTGGATGAGGAGGACATCCGGGACTGCTCTTCCTCGCAGGGAGTAGGAAAAGAAAGGGAGGACACCTCTCCAGCGCAGTCCACCCCAACCGAACCAGCACACCCTCAGGTCGAGGCCAAGGTTGCTGCCGATGGTCTCTGTAGCTCTCTGGGCTCCATGCCGGACATAGCTGTCTCCGATTATCCATACAGTCACTATGGGAGGAAAATAAATGAGAGCAACAAATGCTTCAGATCATGAGGAATATCAAATCAATTATAAAGGGTTTCTCATTTTGTTCCTTTGACAATAACATGCAAAATAACTATGAAATCACACCTGTATGGTTAAAAGTAACAAGAGAGCAAAACCTCAAAAAACAGATTAACAGCACACAGTTTATATATATATATTTAAATACTGTGTGCTGTTTATCTACAATTGTGCACACATGTATATGTATAGTATGTTTGTGTGTAATGTCAACCATCTGAAGTCATGTAAAGTAAGCCAGGACCATCAACTTACAGGTTGTGCAGTTTGGCGTGGAGGAGGTTGCCATCTTCATTTTTCTTAATGCTGAAATACATAAAAATGGTTTAATCAATATAAAAGCACCTTTCTTTTTCTACAGTCATATTTCATTAATCACATTTAATTCACGCAACACTGGCCATATCTCTGCTAGTTTACAAAGTTTAGTTACAAATGACATTTATATTTGAAAAACGGTGAAGCACTTAAAAAACAATTGTATTGTGTAGGTTCAAGAACATTTAAATCAAAAGAACAAGTTTTGTAAAGTTACAGGGTATCTTACCTTCAGAATATGCCGGGAACGAGGAGCAGTGACCGCAAGCTGTGTTGTTAGCATAGGTTGTTAGCTTAATACTGAATAGAGCATGTTAGCTTAGCTTCTTAGCCTGAGCTAGGTCTGGAACGTCACGCTCGGTGGCAGCAGGTCCCGCCCTGTCCCACCTCGGCTCCGCCTCAGCACCGCCTCTTTGCCCTTATTTGGAGCAGGCGGGAGAAGGCGGGAGTTAGACTCTGACGTCGCTGTCGAGCCGTTAGTGGCCGACTCCGCCTACTAAGGGCTTCACGGCAACTCTGCAGAATCCTATGGGTGACGTCACGGACCCTACGTCCATTTATATATACAGTCTATGATGCATACGCGAGTCATAGTGAGATATCTGGATTAAGAGGTTGCTTTTTCTTTGCACAGAATGAAATGAATGGGCTGTGATTTTAGTTTTTTTAAGCAGAGGTCAATAACTTGTACGGCCCTCTGAGGATATTGTAAAAATTGAAATGGCCCTTGAGAGGAAAAAGGTTCCCCACCCCTGCTCTAGTCTCTTCTCAATAACCCAATACACACAATTATCAATCTTTAATTGCAAATAGAAGTGTGTGTGTGTGTGTGTGTGTGTGTGTGTGTGTGTGTGTGTGTGTGTGTGTGTGTGTGTGTGTGTGTGTGATTTTTCAAGGCAAAGATACGTTAAACCCACTGCAGCCTTGCACTTCGCCAGGAGAGGTCGCTGTAACTGAAGCTTCGAGAAATTAACCTATTTCCGACACAATTGTCCAAGTGGTTCGAAGCTTCATTCAAAGCTTCATTTTGCCATCACTACCATATACTACTAGAGCGATGCGATAATAATGTTTAGTTCGGTTCAATTGGTTGTTCATCTTTCAAAAACAAACTTCCCTCCGTCACATCCGTAAACAAGACGTCCTCTCCTGAAACAAAGCGGAGCGTACCATTTCTACCAAGGGCGATAGAGTATAATATTGTATTATATTACCTTTTCACGGGCTGAAATATGTGTATTACATTTTAAAATACTTCTGTTTTATTCCATATACTCCAATGTGTACTCAAAATTAGTTTATTACAATTATTTGGCGGGTCGATCACCCCTGTGTGAGTAATAGATTCGCCTATTTGTCCTTAGGGCCAGCTGGGGAAACTACAGCACTTTAAACGAAGAGACGAGCATTACAGGACGAGGTCAACGAATCTTCCCTTCAGAGTTGAGCTATTTTAGGTACCAGTCTCCCTTTCTGGAGACTTTAATGAGGTAAAAGTCGCTTTTTAACATTTAACTGTATTTTAAACCGAAAATCACTCGGCTGGTGTTGTTGACAACTTTTACGTCCATTTTTAGTTTAAGTTTGGGTTTGTTGTGGGGCGGAAACTTTGGTACAGTCGTCGAAGCTTCCAATTGGCACAATAACGCTAATGTCAAATAATGGCTGCCATGCGAAAGGACCAATTTCATGACTTATTTGTCTGTTATAGACACAGTGGTAGGTCAAATAACAAATACGGTGAACACTGCCTAAATGTCAACAGCATAATGTCTTTATTTCGACAGTTTTTGTTAGGGTTCATGCGTGGACATATAAATAACATGTTCGATGTGAAATGTGCATGAAGTTCTTGTTTTGGTCTGCTGCTCAGATCACGTGTACCCACTGCTCAGGCGTGTTTGGATTTTTTTTTCTCCGAATGGTGAGAGACAGGGAGCTGCAGCCAATAACGAGAGTCCCCGTGTGGTTAGCCCCGCCCCCCTGCTCCCGTGCTTTGTTTACATTACACTGCAGTCGAATCTGATCCTAGAACACACTTTGTCTCTGCAGCACTTACTGTAACAATATGTACCCTTTTTATATCACATTGCATTCTAAAAATCTGAGGCTATAGGATATGGATATTATTGACATATGTATTGTGAACAGCCCATTGCATTCAAGTGCTGTATCTTACAATCTACAATAAAGGTACACAGATTGATTGTCATATATGTCAGATAGTAAACAATTAAACTATTGGACTTATTTTTGCAATACTTTTTTCAGGGGACAAGATTCCAGCTTCTTAAATGTGAATATGTTCTGGTTTCTTTACTTCACCATGACAGTAAACTGAATTGCTTTGTCTTTTGGAGCAATATATCGATTGTTTAATTACATTACATTTGTTACATTTGTCACCATTGTCAAACATTTTATAGACAAGCGGCTAGTCAAAAAAAACATCATTAGTTGCAACCTTACTCTACAATAAATTGTAAAGACCTATTTTAAATCAGTATTTGTTTTTGTCATGTCGGATCTTGTTATCTTGTTTGTTGTATACTGCAGCATTTGACCTAACATTCAGACTTCATTAAGAGGAGTTCTTGTAATGAAGCAGCAGATGACTGAGTAGATCTAATCCCTAATCAGTTTCCAGAACTGTACTGCTCCCATCTCTCTCCTATAATCTCTGAAAATTAGCCTTCTTTGTTGCCGTGACCTAGCTGTCGAGTCTAGCAGATGATGTAACTCATGAAAGGAAGTCACACACCCCTCACCCCTTGAGCTATCTTTAAGCTAAAAGAGCAGCGAGGGAGTGTGCGTTCATTTTTGGCAGCAGATAACTGAGACCAGGGACAGCCAATGGTCACTCTGCCAGCAGTGGATGTCCTAAACAGTGTTAGCAGATTAGAACATGAAGAGGCCTTCCTCAGTAAAGGTGTGACAGTAATCAAGGTGAATTTATACCATTTGTGTTATAATGGTACAAACATGTACACAACTTCCAGGATACAGATGGGTTTTAGCTCATATTGGTCTGAAAAAAAGTCGCTTTCTTTGTTATATTAATGTATGTATATTAGCGTGGAACAGGATCGTGTTGTAGGTTGAGGAGCCCTCTGTCCTGTATTGCCCTAGAGGAACAAGATAGGCCTGGACAAAGTCTCACTTTTTGCGCTAATTTAATCCTAGGCTTGAAAGTGGGCCCTGTTTGTGTCCTGACTTTGGGTAGTGTTGTCTCCCTCTGTGGCAGTAAACACAACGACTCCCTGCATCATCATCAGTGAGTGTAACAAGATGTTAAATTGTGCAACAAGGCAGCTATCTCTGTTTCCATAGAGACTAGTCCACCGGCAGTTTTTTCTTTGTTTACCTGGTTTTTGCTGCAATCTGTTAACTGCTCTGGCAGTTAGGTAAAGGCTTAGTCTGTTGTTTTCTACTCAGTGGACTTATTATTTGAGACATCCCTTAAAATACAGCAGTCTATGGTTTTGTTATTGTCTGTTTTTAGTTTTTAGGCAAAGTTATTCCCTAAAGCTACCCAGCACAGTTGTAGCAGTTCATAACACATGTTAGTGACCATTTCATCCATTGAATGCACTTTAGTTTTCAAATATATTTTTACTTTAAAAAATTTCTTTTTCAAATATATGTTTACTTTAAATTGGCTTTGTGTCAAAATCAATGTCTTCTTACAGAAACATCTCACATTGTGCAACAGTTTGGCACATGTACTTGTTTTTGGACAACAACAGAAGAAATAATCTGCTTTTGGCCGCTTTGTAAATACTTTTTAGAATGTTTAATTTATTGTGCGGTTTGGTCTTTTCATGGGATGTGTTGCTAATAAGAAAAGAAACATCAGCTGTCTGTGATATTTTACTATGGTATAAATACCAATAGCAGTTTCCAAGCGAAGGGGGAATGATTCACTTTACATTCTTAACCTGTTCCTGTGCTGCTGTGAAAGTTGTACTCATTAACTTGTGACTTGCTGAACAAGTTCAATTAGAAGAAGCGTTCAGAAATCACAGCTGTAGTCAACAAGCTAGGTCATGTTACCGATTTCTCATGTGCAGCTGTAACCCAAGATGCCTCTCAATGACGAGCGACCTGCCTCCACATCCGACGCAGAGAAGCAGGACGTGGAGTCGTCATCAGAGCACAGCGACAGCGTGACCTCAGCCAGCTCCCGGGAGAGCTTCACTAGCGACGGCTCCAGCTGCACGCCCTCCTGTGAGTTCACCCCTCAGATTCTGACGTACTGATTTCATTCCTGTGTGCAGTCATCTTTTTCTCAGGCACTCTGGTTTGTTTGGTGTCAGGCTAAACTTTGAGAATGAGTATTATTGATTCTGCTGATAATATTTCAAGACTTCAAAGATTCATGATTCAAAGGCTTTATTGTCATATGCACAGTAGCTAAAGTGTAGATATGGCAATGGAAATCTTAAGTCCCAGGCTCCCCCTACAATGCAACATAAATATATATGACATAAATAATAAAACAAATTAGAAAAACTATAAAAATAGTGCAAGAAGAAACGGAGTAGAATAAAAATGTGCAAGACCAATGTGCAATTAATGCATATGAAGTAAACAAAATAAATACAAATAGCTAAATGTTGTTAGTAACAAGTAAATGTACATGTAAATAGATTAAGATAAACAAGAACAGAATGAAAAATTATATACTGTACAGTGAAATGTAGTACTCTTCCAATGACTTCCAATGAAGGTGACAAAAGCAATTTAAAGCAGAAGTATTTTTGTATTTATTTATTTTTTTCTTCGAACACAACGGTACATTTGATGTTCGCACTTTTCTGTTTCAGCTCTTAATTGTCTATTTAGTAAGATTGTTCAATATTCGTTTATCACAGCAAGCCCACCCAAAACCTTTACTCTGGATGAAGTGATGGAGTCTGCCAGAGACCTGTCCAGTCTCCGCCTCGCTCATGAGATCGCCGTGAACCACGACTTCCACGTGGAACCAGAAAGCTTCCCTGAGGGCAGGTATGGAACATTGTTTGGATCTTGATCATGTTATGTGGATTATTAATGAACCTAAATACCAGTCTGTGAGGTTAAGCTTTACAAAAACAAATCACATGAACTGGATCACTAATTGCATTAGGCTTGATGCCATTTTTACTATATAATAGCTTGTCTGCTCATAACTAGAATGACTAGTAACTGTAAAACCACCTTGAAATGTTATTCAGCTACTTCAAGATAAAAAACATATGTATGTTTTCAGTTAAAGACAAGAGGTGGAATTACTCAAAATAAATTATCTTAATTGTTTAATCTGCATGTTTAATTAATTAAAGTACCTTTTTTATTTGTCTAAATAAACGATATTGTAGAAATGATATAGAGACACTAACTTTTGATCAAACATATTCAATATGATAATAATTGGATGGCATTTTATAGTAAAGAGCCCATTGACCCGTACACCTTATGTTACCATTTCTACTGTATTCAACAACATCTGTCCGTCTGTGTTTATGTTAATCTTTAGCACAGCACTGAAATAAACAAAACAGTGAAGTGGACAGAGACATTCAGAGGGGGGAAGGGGAGGAGACGAGAGGAAAAGAGAAGCATTTATTTAGTGGAAGTACAAAGAAAGGGACAGCGGAAGTTATGATAATATCAATAATAAGGCAGAAGATAAGAAATACTTTCGATACTTAATAAAGGAGGGGTTTTTTATTTAAAAAAAATTACCTAAACCAGTTATTCAATATTTTGGCACCATCCCCACCCTGATAACGACACTGACTTTTTCTCCTTCAATGCCCATTTCATGAATGGCCATTTTTTCACGACTGACATCCTCAGCCAAACTAAATCCTCCGTTTCTTTTTTCAAGTCTTACTAAGCTAGTTAGAGATACTCTCCACAAGGCCTTCTGGGACATCTTGGCGTCCGAGCTGACCGACGACCCTCCTGAGTATGGGCAGGCCATCAGATTATTGGCGGAGATCAGAGAGGTCAGCACACACAATGAGATGTTTACAGCTTCACTGTAAGATTGATTCTCGCCGAGTTTCCCGACATTTATCCACAGCGCCCTCTCCCATTTTAAAGATACTTTTGTATCTGCTTCTCTTCATCTCTATCACCTCCTTTGTGGCTACTATATGTCAAAAAATAGTCACCAATCGAGTAACATTACTGATCAAATGTAAGACTTATTATGATTTTTGCCTCTGGACAGATTGTATTGTCCTTTCTTAATCCGGGGGCCAATCGGATGCGGACACAGATCATGGAGGTGCTGGACATGGACCTGATTCGTCAGCAGGCTGACAATAATGCTGTAGACATCCAGGGGCTCGCCTCCTACATTATCTCCACCATGGGCAAGTTGTGTTGTCCCATTAGGGATGAGGAGATCAAGAAGCTCAGCCAAAACTCGGATAACATGGTGACAATGTTCAGGTAAGCACACATTCAAGCTTTTAGAGACAGTGTGACCAAAGATAGATTTTTCTGTAATGCATGTTTTACCTATGTTGCTATTATTAAAAGCAAGTCCATCACAGAGGCTCTTATTTTTGACACATCAGGGAGATCTTCCAACTGCTGGACCTGATGAAGACTGATTTAATCAACTATGATGTCGATACTCTGAGGCCTTTGCTGCAGAGGCACGGTGTGGAATGTGAGAGGGAAATGTTTCAGAGTGTTCTGGACAAAACTCCCAGTGAGTGAACAAGGGACCACTTTCTCTACAGCTTTAAACACTGTCTGTTTTATCATTTCTGTTGCAACACAATTCATCACGTTTTAGAAAATATCAGATTTCAATGTGAGAAACATAAAGTCGGATATTATATCAGTGGAATAAACACATGACTTTGTTATTATTGACAGAAGAACCATTTCCTAAATCTGCATGACTTTTTTGACTACTTTAGGTGCTTTGAATCACACCACCTTGTGGCTCAAGTCCGCCCTGGAGGAGCTGACGAACAACATCCGAGAAGAACAGACTCACAGTCAGGGGAAGGGCCAGCTGGTGCCCGGGCCCTTCCAGGCCCTCAACATCGCATTCCTCCACATCCTCACATGGGACAACGATAAGAGCCCGCTGCCTGAGGTGAGAGACACCTGAAGTTGTTTATGTATCTGAGAAAGAAAGAGTGTCTGGTGTTTGTGTTTTGAAGATACAATACAATTTCTGTTTTGTGGGTTGTTGCATGTTGTGAGTAGTTTTTGTCTTAATATAAACATGCTTATAACCAGAATCAGAGTTCCTTTGTTAGTCCTGCAGTGTGGAAATGTACAGTGTTACAGCAAAAATGGCATAGCAGGTAAAAGAGGCATGCAATAATAAAGACTGAGCTCACTTATGAATATAGGTAGAAAAACACACATTTGTAGTACAATACAAATTAGTACACATCCATGGCTAAAAATGAGTAGCAGCAATTTACACAAAGTTACATAAGTATCATATTGTGTTGAGACATTTGAGAATGTGATTGTATTGCACAATCAGTGGCGTTTTTATATGTGCACAAGTGGTGGGGCACAAACAACTTGGATGTTCATATATAAGCTTCTGCTGCTTTTTTAAACACGTAAACAAATAGCTGTAGGCTATCCATGGTTCCGATAGGGGGGGGGGGATGTCATATTGTAATGCACCTTAATACATGCAGTAAAGGGCCCCATCACAAAGCAATACATATAAGGAAAACACAGACACTCGTCACCGAGGTCACAATATCAATCGATCCAGCAGAGCAATAGCCTATAGGCAAAGCACAGAAAATCAACAAAATATATGACATCAAATGAACTTACCAAAGCTGCAGGAGATGGTCAACTTCATTCATTTTCTTTCCGTTTTACAGATTTTAAACGCTATACGCTGCTCTCTCTCGTCTCCTCTTCACAACTACACTTTTCGCAGCACACGTACTTATAGCCAATCAGCTCTCTGAATTATGAGATGACGTTTTGGTGGGGTTGCCAGCACTTTGCCCCACTGGTGATTCTTTTTTTTCCGCACACATTGAATAGAAAAAGACTGAGCCGTGTAGTTTTTACAGCACCCATACATTTTGACAGCAGAGAGAGGGGCTAGATCGCGGCTTGCCCCACATCGCTCAACACGGCTCAATAGGCACACTGTAGACACTAATTAGAAGAACGCAGACTAAAACAGCAATGTACAGATGAATCAGATGACTAAACATGATTTTAAGATATATATTTTTTGCATATTTTTGGAATTATTATTTGAATGACTTTCTGCTGACACTAGGTGGGGCTGTGCCTGCCCCTAATGACGAGTCGCCACTGTGCACAATTCAGGTTTATTGCACAAGATTGCAACAGTCCGTAATGTGTTATTATAATCTGCTTAAAACACTGTATAATTGTAAACGGAAAAAACTCATAAATATTCATAAGGCTTTTTTAGAAGAATCACGCAAGTTTTTTTGTCAATCCTCAATTATGACAACAACTATGATTCCCCCTGATTCCTGTCTTTATGCTTGGCTAAGTTTTTCTTCTCATCTAATCTCAGCAAGTTAACAAATAAGTGTATTTAAAAAAAAAAAAAAAAAAAAAAAAAGTCAAACTAATTTGAACTTGAATTGTTTTCCTTTCTAGACCTTGATGAATGACGAGATACGTTTGCAAAAGATCCAGCAGCAGCTGCAGCAGATTCAGGCGGTGAACGAGGTGCTGCTCATCATCTTCAGCACCGTCGGGTGGGTAGTCCAGGGTGTGCCCCTCCTGTCCCACCGCCTGAAGAGGATGACCAGTGTGCTGCTGGACGGGATGCACAGCCCGTCAGTTGTCTTTTTTGTATAACCATGATCTGAAATTATTTTTACATGAAAAAAGAGCTCTAACCAGAACCTTCCTCATATTCTCTGCAGGGACTTTAACCAGGAGGAGGCACTAGAGGGCGTCAGTGCTCAGATCTGCAGCGAGCTCAACAAGTCTTTGACAGAGAGGAGCTACCCCCCGCTGCCCCCCGCACTGCAGGCCACCCTGACAGGCCAGATTCTCAGCATCACTCAGAAGGACAACCCCATCCGCACTCTCGTTGGTAAGAGAGGATGCCAAGTGATCCAAATTAAAGAGGATTATGCATCAATATCAAAAATGAATAGTATATTTATCTGTCTGTTGTCATGCAACAGCCAGTTTGATACATACTTTTTTATGCTCATTAAAACTCACCATTCCTGCCCATACCCGGCCCGACATCTGAAGTGCATTATGACGCTTTTTTTTGTTTTAATAAATACTTAACCCAATACTAACCCTAACCCAAATAAAATAAGTTATAATAAAATATTGTTTCCACCTTGTCTTTAAACTTAAAGGTGGGGTAGGTAATTCACTTCAGAAACACTTTTTGTTATATTCCATGGAATGCTCTTAACATCCCGATAGCAATGAATAAATTGAATGCTTTGACAATAAATATATACAAATACAAATCATCTGCCTCGGCCCGCGGCAGATGATTGGATGACCTACCTGCCTGTCAGCCTTCCATCTCGTGCACACATTTATCTCGTGCCCTCTTGGTCATGTGCGCGTTCGTGTGTGTTGGAGGAGGGGCTCTGTAAGGAAGTCTGAAGGAAAGGGCAGATTTGTTTTGGTTGTGTACTTTCAAATTGTAGCGCACTCGAGCTGGTTTCTCCATTCTTACCTACCCTACCTTTAACACATTAAGAATTAAACATGCATGCCGTCTGGCAGGCGGTACCACAGCATCAGGAAAAAAAACACCAGACTCAGGATCAGTTTCATCCCACAGGCAATACGACTATTAAACACCTGAGTTTGCACTATTTTTATTTGTATTGTTGTTTTTTATATAGAAAAATGTATGTCTTGTAATTGCCCTGTTGAGGAACCTGCGATCTAAGTTCATACATTACATAACTACACCGTAGTTGTGTATATGTTACGACAATAAACCTTTGAATCTTGAATGCATCCTCAAGAAGATATTTTGTATTAGCTTTCCCAAACATGGATTTCTTCTTGGCATTTCCTAACTGCTTGTTCTCTTTGTTTCCGTGCAGAGGACCGTGTGCAGCAGTACTTCATGGCACTCATCTGTGATCCTAAACCTCAGAGCAAACTTGAACAAGTACCAGTTGGCTTGGCTGCTATCAAGCCTGAACTAGCATTGTTGGGAGCAAGGTTCATCTCTCTGGTCAACTACAATAAAACAGTTTATGGACCTACCTATGGGGGTATCTTACGGAAGCTGATGTTCAGCAGCAGCCCGCCACCAGCAAACCCTCCTCAGGACACCGCCCAGGACTCGGTCACCTCCAAATGAAAATAAATCCTAACTTTGAATTATGCTGTTTGAGTAGTGTTTATTCTGCTTGTGCTTGAGAGCGAAAAAAATGTCCAGGATTTTGCAAAAAAAAGAGTTTGCATGAGTATTTTTGTGTTTGACTTATATATTTTAGTTTTGACTTTGACGTTTTATTTACTACTTTGATTTATGTGCCATGGAAATACTTGTTATATGTTTTTAGTTGCTATGTTTGTTACATATTGAGGTACTGTAGTTGTTACAGTATTGCTGTGTTGGCTATTAGAACCCGTGGGGACAGGAGAGAGGCTAAAGCAGATGTATACTTTTATAAAGATTTAACGTGAATATATCGGAAATTGTTCTTCTTTTTTTCTGCCCCCAATTAATATAATAAATGTTTATATAAAAAGAAAACATTTGACCAGTTCATTTATTTGAGGAAAATATGTGTAGATGGGTATCACACAATATATATATATAAAAAACATACAGCTATATGGTTCCATGTTATCTTGAAAGTCTTACATTGTATTATTGCATGATATTTAATCTCGTAAAAACATTGACCTTGTGTGATTGTGTTTTAGCTTTAATGCTGTTCAATTATTACATAGATTCATAAATTAAAATTGACAAAAGTATTCAACAATATAATACTGATGTTACATCGGATAATGAATACAAATTAGATGTTTACAATAACAATTGCTGACTAGACTGTTGAGGTAAGATGGGAAATTATGATCAACAGACATGTTAGATTTACAACGTTTTAATACAATTTAGACCAAATTCATTTCAAGTAGCTGCTAATTTTGGTTATATTTAACGACAGTGGTGGAATTTTGCTCCACAGATCTTTTATAATAAATTAGTCGAGCTTTGCAGGTCTGAAAACAAGCCTATTTATACAGTCAATCTTTCAGGTTGCACTATCAGTACATCCCTGTTCTGTGGAATAAACCACATGCTCTCATATCCTGCTGTCACTAGGCAGCAATGCTACCTTTAAATGCCGTTCAAAAATCTTGCAATTCAGGGGGTTGTAAATTAAATTAACAGTTTTTGGATTACCAAGCGTTGTAAAATGAACATGGCGTACAACATTTAGACTGTTTAAAAATATCAGAAAAAAGGTTCTGTAAACAACAGATGGTTAAACTATGTATAGATACAATCAATGAATGGCTAAAGTATCGCGGGGTATACCGGAGACAACACATAAACGAAAGGAAACCATTATTTCCGAGCAGAGTAGTGGTCCTTTAAGGCAGCATCAGTTTGCCCAGTTACAGTTTAGTGAAATGCATGACCTCATCAGTCACATGGCATAATGTCGCCATTCTATTGGCTGCTTCACACGGGGGTAGTTGTTTTTGTTGTGAATCAGGAAGCTGTCTTATTTCCTAACAGGGCGTGTAGTAAAACGTTAACAAGAGGAATTAATAGCACTTTATCTCACTGGATTTTTCAAAACCTGACGTACACCATATACAGTTCACCACAGACCCTCATTGGAAAGAAAATAAGATATTCGTAAGTATTGTAGTTACTTTCTTTGTTTCATTTTCCAGCAGCAGGGAATAAACTTGTCTAGGCAAGTACTGAAATTAACATTGTGTGTCAGAGAAACGCAGGTGAGAGATAAGGAGAAGCGTTGTGATCATATAGGCAGTTAGAGCCATGACGTGCAGTTTCGACAGTATATTCCCTTTGGCATTTAGTGACAGACACTGAAGAGCTGTGTAAAAGTGGCTGGGCTCTCTCACTTTGTTGTTGTGGAGGAGACATTATTAACCTGGTAGGTGTGCTATTTGAACGTTGAATGTATTACTTTAGAATGCAATAAACTAAACGCTCTGAAATGCAGAGGTCGGAGAAGTACTCAGATATTGTACTTCTAAAAGTAGAACAAGTATTGGCATCAAAATATACTGTGCCATGAGGAAAAGTAATAATTGCATATTGGCCCATTTAAGAATATATGTTTTGATTATGATTATTGATGCATTCATGTGTGAATCAGAGTTTGTATAGTCACTTCTTCCGGTTCCTCTTTTTGTATGTGTATATTCATAGAAGTAAAACTTCATAAATCCAGTTGTCCGTAGGCCTATACTTCCGTGTATTTTTGGGTCCGTCATATAGGTCTGCAATTAACATTTGGTTTCATTTTCAAAAAAATAGATTATATATCAAAACTCTTTCAGATTAGTTGTCTGTCACTCAAGCAATGAGGTTTAGAGTGTAAGAACCTGTCTCAAAAAAGGCTAAGATATGTTTGCTGTTCAAACCATCATGAGCAGAACTTATTACTGTTCTTGTGGCTGAATGGGAGAAAGTCCCTGCTGCACGACATCTTGGGAAAAGGCTGTAGAATGGATTTGGAATAAGATTTAAAAACATATGGCTTTAATGTTAAGTATCCACATACTTTTGACTGTATATTTTTCCCTTTCAAATGCATTTTCAGTGACACAGGGTCCTGCATGGTTGCCGTGTTGTGCCGAGATGGCTCTGGAGGAAGGGGCTCGGAGCTCTCTGCTGCGCTTCCGCCACAAACTGGAGCAGGACATCAAACCCTCCTACCTGATGGATCACCTGATCAGTGACGGCGTGCTCACTGTGGACGAGGAGGAGAGGATCAAGACCCAGGTAAGCCTCTGCTCAAGGTGGGGAGGGGCAGGAGTCATTATTTATCAGTTGTGTTGCTGATTCTTTTAACTCGCCACCAAATGATAGCAGGAAACAACTGTTGTTTCAGATTTGTCCCTGCTTTCCTCCACTAAGACATTGCCATTGTTTATGTAGTGAATCACTCTCCTCATGATTTACTCTGTTTTAATGTTTTCCCAATTGATCTCCCTTTTTATGTCCAGAAATTCAAGATGTTGTAGACAAAAATCTTTTCACCTTTCTTCTCTCTTGCTGTGGTTGTGACAGTCTTGTCTTTTTGATATAGCTCTGATATTTTCCTGTCGTAGTCCTGAATGAAACTGCATGTATTTATTGTCTATGTCTAATGTATCACTGGCGTATATGACTTTAGGACTATAAGGGAATTTCATGCTTTTATGGTGACAGGG
This sequence comes from Pseudochaenichthys georgianus, assembly GCF_902827115.2. NCBI lineage: Eukaryota > Metazoa > Chordata > Actinopteri > Perciformes > Channichthyidae > Pseudochaenichthys > Pseudochaenichthys georgianus. The sequence continues at coordinate 10,061,898 of NC_047525.1, forward strand.
ACATTTCCGGTATTACAACAGCAAGAGTTTAGTGCAGATTAATTAGAAAGAGTAGACTTATATTTTATATAAAGAAGTAGCCACACGTTATTAATAATAAAAACAAAATAAGTAAACAAACAAGTAACAGATACGTTTACCATGGTGAAAAAAACTAAGAAGCAGTTTAATAAAAAAAAATAAAAAAAACATATACAGAATATAGAGTAGCTGGTACCGTTTACAGATTGAAAAATAAATTGAAAGAAAAATAAATAAAGCCTCAATGTCAGGAGGGTATATTGCTCATCGTTTTATGTTTACAGGCAGTGTTATTGCACATCAGGGGTATTCCAGGGGTATTAGATATTGACATTTACATATGGCTATAACACCTTGTTCAGTGTCATTTTTCAAATCATGGATGTTTTTAGCAGCTCATATGAGAATCTTCAAAATAGCAGCATGTAAAAAGCACATTTTAAAGTTTACATCTCATCTCTGTTATCTCTCTCTCTCTCTCTCTCTCTCTCTCTCTCTCTCTCTCTCTCTCTCTCTCTCTCTCCAGCCCACTAGGAAGGATCAGGCTGCGGCGCTGCTGGAGCTGCTACTGAGGAAGGACAACCGAGCCTACATCTCCTTCTACAACGCCCTGATCACTGAGGCATACGAGGACCTGGCCAATCTGCTTCATGGGGATTTACCCCAAATATCACTTAGTGCACTTAAAGGCTCCTCTGATGGCTGCACCCCTACTGGTGAGAAAGGGAAGCGGTGTGCAGTGACTATTGGTTGTACTGTAGGTGCTATTTTGATTGAGCATGTTGCACTACTACAGTAGCTCAAGACATAGAAAGTATGGTGATTGACAGCCTCACATCTTGTCGGTTAATCCCTCCCCTGTTTGTCTATCAGTCCAGGCCGTGCTGAGTCAAGGCGGTGTACCACAGAGGCCCGTGGTGTTTGTCAGCAGACTGGAGCTTGTGAACCGGGTCAGGGAGAAACTCTTCCTAGTGGAGAAGGCTCCCGGCTGGGTCACCGTGTTCGGCATGGCCGGCTCGGGAAAATCCGTCCTGGCTGCTGAGGCTGTCCGGCACCAAGGAATCATCGAAGGTGAATAGTTTTTCACTGGCTTACACAAACTGTCGCAAGAAAACCTCCAATAAATAATGTAGCTTAAGAGGCTAACCTTGGCTCATCATTCTGAGAAAAGAAAAAGAAAATAAAGAAACAATAACCAAAGTAGAACCATTCAGTCAGCAAAATGTATCCGAACCAAATCAGCGTCTTTCTGTTTCCACACACCCCAACAGGTGGACTAAACACCTTAATCCACACCCAGGGGACAATTGACGGAAGTGACATTTAGTGGTGTAAACAAATTATTAAACAAAAAATCAACAATGACCAAATGCTCCATAGTTTCTCTTTGGATAACTGGACACACTATACACTTAACATTTATTTTTCCATTCCCTACACTCTTAATGTAAATAATATCCTGCTTTATATTGTGTCTAAAGCCCTTCAATAGTGTTTTATTGTCAGAGTTTATAGATTTGTTATCCTAATGGTACAAACATATTTTCCGGATCGTCAGTCCTCGGGAGCTTCCGCCTCTTGCCTCTATGAGATTTTCCCTTTCTCCCCTCTCCTCTTCCTCCATCTGCAGAGTGCTTTCCGGGAGGGGTCCACTGGCTGTCCATCGGCCAGCTGGACAAACCCGACCTGCTGGCCAAGATCCAGTCGTTGTGTTTCCGTCTGGAGCAGAGCATGGACTCGCAGTCCCTCCACAGAACCCCCAACTCTCTGGATGAGGCCAAAGAGCGCCTGCGCTTCCTCATGCTGCGCAGATATCCAAGGTTTTTAGATCAATATTTACATTTGACAGCAAGGCAAGGCAAACGGAGTAATATCAGAATCAGAATATCTTTATTCAGGGGAAATGTACATTGTTACGGCAAAAGTAAAGAGCCAAAAAATAGCCTAATATTAATTAAGAGGCATGCACAAGATATTAAAGATAAAAATTGAAATGACAATTTACAAAACACACATCAAGTATTTAAAAAAACAAGGGTAGCATGTATAAAATAGTGTGATAGCAGCCAGGTGATAATATATATTGAACCGTTATTTACAGATTTATTACAGAAGTTGAATTGTCTAACTAATATGTAGAACATTAAACGGCAACAACAAATTGATACCACCCCATTATTTGATGAAGACAAGTAACACCATGTTCTACATTTATTTCAACATTCAAAGCTTCAATTAAAGTTTTTTTTTAACTTTTTATTGTTGCCCCACCAAACGATTGCCTTACATCTTTAATGCCTTCCATCTTAGTTTTTTTATTATATGTACAGCACTTTGGCTCGACCAAAAATCGTTTACAAATGTGCTATATAAATAAAACTTGATTTGATTAGTGAATAAAGTTATCAGATTAAATAATTTTAGCTTTTTTTCTTATCCAATCAGCTGGCTTTACTCTAAAATGTTCTGGTTTTCTTGTCTCTCATCGCCTGTCTGTTTCTGATTGGTCTTCAGATCCCTGCTCATTCTAGATGACGTCTGGGACACTACAGTGCTGAAGGTCTTTGATATCCACAGTCGGGTTCTTCTGACCACCAGAAACAGAGCCCTCGCTGACTCTGTTAGTGGTACGTGTCCTCTTTTTGGCTTTACACATGCACACTTCGATGATTTAAACCTCCTGTTATTCATTTTAATTTACACTGGCAAAGACTTCTGTGCCTACAAAATGTATGTGCTGTGCTTTTATTTTGTAGGAGCCAAGTACCAGGTGGAAGTGGAGAGCGGTCTGGATGAAAACAAGGGAATGGAGATCCTCGCTCTGTACACTAAAACTGAAGTCTGTGCGCTTCCTGAGGACGCACGCAGCATTGTCAGAGAATGCAAAGGTCTGTTAACATAAACATTGCTTCCTTTGTTTCCATCAGGTTCAAGGTTCAAGGCTTTTATTGGTCAAACGAACACAGTGATGATGATATGATATGATATACTTTATTAATCCCCGTGGGGAAATTGTTTCTCTGCATTTGACCCATCCTAGTGTTAGGAGCAGTGTGCTGCCATTTGGAACGGCGCCCGGTGTGTAGTTATGACGATGAAAATCTTAGGTCACAGGCTCCTCCAACAGAACAACACAATAAAACAGAAAAACAGAAAACAATAGTGCAAGTAAATACAAAAAGAAAAATAGTAAAAAAAAAGTGGAATAGTGCAATAAGAGTCTATATTCAAGTTATTGGAATATGATATATTAGATCAATAATTTCTAAGTAGCAGCCAGATTAATGTTATGGATGTTGTTTCAAAGTTCAGGTGTTTAACAGTCTTATGGCCTGTGGGATGAAGCTGTCTCTGAGTCTGGTGGTTTTAGTCCGGATGCTGCGGTACCTCCTGCCAGACGGCAGCAGACTGAACAGTTTGTGGCTGGGGTGATGGGGGTCTTTTGTAATCCTGAGGGCTTTCTTCCTGAGCCGCTGGGAGTAAAGGTCCTCCATGGATGGCAGCTCCGTCCTGGTGATGTTCTGTGCAGTTTCACAACCCTCTGTAGAGTCTCACGGTTGAGGGCGGTGCAGCTGCCGTACCAGGCCGTGATGCTGCCATCAGGATGCTCTCTATGGTGCACCTGTAGAAGTTGCAGAGTATCCTGAAGCCCCGAAACGCCCTAAACCAGGGGTGTAAAACCCAAGGCCCGGGGGCCAAATCCGGCCCGCGACTTCATTTGAAGAGCTCTGAAAGAATATAATATGTTTATTATACGGTTACATGCTGCTTTACAGAAGCACGTTGCCCATAAACTATATGTCCCACAATGCATCTCACTTTGTGACATGCGCACTGAAGAGACGTGCAATTATTTGCCCTAGACTTCTGCTTTCAGATGTAGTTAATTATGAAGTTATTACCCTATCTGATAATAATCCAATGCAGAGGCAAAAATGTAATATAATACATTATATTTATATATGTATATTTATATAGTCTTAAATTACAACCGGCCCTTTGAGTGCAACAATAATGCTGATGAGGCCCGCGGTGAAATTGAGTTTGACCCCCCTGCCCTAAACAGACAGATCTAACGCGTTCTCTTTTGTTTATTTGTTTTTAAGTTGTGATTGCTTTTTTGCCTACCGTTGATGTGTTGATGTTGTAAGACTCGCGTTTAATCAAAATAACATTTTGAACAAAGAAAATAGACAAATCAAAACAGAAAAGGCAAAACTCAAATAAAGTAATAAACAATCTAGATCGTCTTTCTATCTTTGTGTTTCAACGGCGTCTTTTGCACAGGATGTGGAAATGTAGTCTTTTATAGTCTTGACTACAGAGGTCTCGATTAGGTGACAATATTTGGCCTCTTTTACAATACCAGTAGACTGTCTCTATGTAATCCATAATTGTTTTACATATGCAATTGCATATAGAGAGATCTAACATATTTGAATTAATCTCAAAGGACTACAAAAGACCTGACTTTATTCTGTATTTATTAATATTGGCGATTTCAGTTCCTCTTTCACATCATCAGAATATATAGGTGTGTTTCCTCTTGCAGGTTCCCCCTTGGTGGTCTCCCTGATCGGGGCTCTTCTCAAAGAGAAACCCAACCGCTGGCATTACTACCTCCGCCAGTTGCAGCAGAAGCAGTTCAAGCGCATCAGGAAGTCCTCGTCTTACGACTACGACGCCCTCGACCAAGCCATGTCTGCCAGCATCGAGGTCCTGCCTGACGAGCACCGGGAGTTCTACAAGGACCTCACGGTGCTGGAGAACGACATCAAGGTCCCTGCAAAGGTTCGGCTGCTGTCACATTACCCTTTTCATTTTGTTCATTTACAAAACAGATTATTTCAAACAACCTTTCTGTTTGCGTCATGGCAAATCTGCCTTACATTATTCGAAGATGTACATGAAACATTGACAGATCCATTACTTAAGTAAAAGTACAAATACTATGGTCTTAAAAAAAAAGTAAATGTCCGGATTTCAAAATGTTACTTAAATAAAAACACAATAAATAATAAGCAATAAAATATACTTAATGTACAAAAGTAAAAGTACTCATTCTGGACAATGACCTGTATCAGAATAATATAAAGTACAGAAGAATGATCAGCTGAATGTACTTCAAGTACTCGTTAAGTAGGATGGATCTTTTCACACTATTATATTATTATGTTTTATTTAAATCCCGTTTTCATACATGTAAGTAGGGCTGCTCGATTATGGCAAAAATCATAATCTCGATTATTTGGGTCAATAATTGTAATTGCGATTATTAAATGCGATTATTCATTGACTTTGAAAACATCCATTTATTGGAGGAGAAAAATGTGAACAGTATGTTTTTAACAGTTGATTACCCTGAACTTTAAGTATAATTCAACTGAAAAACCAATAAAAAAAAAAGTAATAATAATACAAAAATAATCGTTTTATTTCGATTACGTTGTTTTCGTAATCGTTGCAAGCCATAATCGTAATCGCGATTAAAATACGATTAATTGAGCAGCCCTACATGTAAGATCATTTTAGTTTTGTAGTTTGTCAATGTGGACCCAATTTAAATACTTGAAATATTGTGTAGTACTACACTACTGCATTATTCCATATGAGCATAAGTAACTGTGAGTGTTAAAACAAATGTAGTGGAGTTCAAAGTACAATATTGGCCTCTGAAATGTAGCAGAGTAGAAGTATAAAGTAGCATTCAATGGAAATACTCAAGTAAAGGACAAATACGTCAACAAATAACTTGAGTAAATCTACTTAGTTACTTAGTTCTTCCTTCTCCCAGGTGCTGGCTGTTCTGTGGGACCTGGAGCCGGAGGAGGTGGAGGACATCCTGGAGGAGTTTGTCAACAAGTCTCTGCTCTTTGTGGACAATCACAACAAGCCCTACCTGTACTACCTCCATGACCTGCAGCTGGACTTCCTGGTGGAGCAGAACCGCACCCAGCTGGAGGTGAGCTCAGATGCAACCTAACACAAACTGTTGGATTTCAAATCTTTTTAAGTGGGCTGATGTGTATTACTTTGTGTTTTCAGAGCCTCCACAATAAGGTGGTGCATCAGTACCAGCAGCACTACAGAGACGGGCCCCCCACCTCAGGAGATGCGGAGTGTCTGTACTGGATCAGATTCCTCACCCACCACATGGCCAAAGCCAACCTCTCCCAGGTAACACACACACACACACACACACACACACACACACACACACACACACACACACACACACACACACACACACACACACACACACACACACACACACACACACACACACACACACACACACACACACACACACACACACACACACACACACACACAGATGCTTAGGTAGTGACCTTGTGGACTTTAGATAATACATATTTGCTTCTCTAGAACAGGCCATAAATGCAGTATATAATAAAATGTAATAATAATAAATATCAAATAAAGAATAGTTGCCAAAAATGGGATTTATGCTGTCAATTAAAGTTCTTTGTTAGAAAATTGGAAGCGACCCAGTCAGACTTTTTTCGAAAAATGTGACTTTTCCTGCTCACCGTGTCTCTCTCTGTCTCCTCCTGTGTTGCTCGCACTCTCTCCGTGTGTAGGAGCTGTACTCGCTCATGTTTTCTCTGGACTGGGTCAGCATCAAGGCCCGGATTATGGGTCCAGCTCACCTCATCAACGACTATGTGGAGTATGGACCCGTTCTGGACAAAGAGGTTAGCAGAAAATAAAACGTTACAATGTGTGAAAGACAGCAAGTTACATGGTGTGTTAGTTGCTGGTGGTTCACTGTCCCAAGACAAGAAAGGAAGCGAGTATGACATCCTTTTTATTTGGTGAAATATGAACCATGCCAAAATATGAGTTCCTGTTTAGGGAAATTGCGGGTTTAGAAGTCCAGTAGTTTAATCAGGTATAGTATAAATACAATATGTATGAATTCAATTTAGGATTTCTGAAAGCACTGAGTCACACACTTTCAATACCACCAGAAAACGTCACAACTTAGTCTCCTTAGTCATTTGTCTGTGTAGGCTTAACTGTGTTCATATTGTCTGTCCCTCCAGAACAGTGACGTGCGCAGTCACTTCCAGGAGTTCCTCTCTCTGAACGGCCACCACCTGGAGCAGCGTCCGTTCCCTGACGTGGTGCAGCTGGCTCTGTCGCAGCCCCACAGCTCCGAGGTGTACCGCCAGGCTCTGCTGCAGGCGCAGGGGGGGGCCCGCACAGGGAGGCTCTACTTTGACTGGCTGTACGCAAGCTCACATATTACTGTCCTGATGTGTGCGTTGTAATAATAAAGTTAAAGGGCTGCATTGACCTTCATATGCAACACCGATCAGATATATTTAAAATGCAGCAAACTGTTATACATAATATGTGCAGCTAAAGTGAGATAAAAACTAGTTAAATGCAGCTTTTTTACATTTTCACTCACTTGTTTTTTGTCATGATTTATAGCAAATATTTCATTGCTAACTGTAAGGAAAATTGGCTTTGAAACCTGCACAGTTACTTTGTGAAATATTCATGATAACTCAAAATAGTGTTATATTCAGCTACATTATACATGTAATATTGTAAACATAGATAACAACAATTCTAAAAATGAATTTACCAACACTAGTTTTGAAAGTAAAACATGATTTAGTCAAAAATCACTCCTTTTCTGCACAAAATGAACCCTATTGTACAAAAATGGTGATGAAATGCTGTTTTCCAAGGTTGAACTAATATTTGTGTTGTTTTTTTTGCACAGGAATAAGAGCAGTGTGGAGAATCTGTCCCGGCTGGTGCTCCACCCCCAGCAGGGCTCCATCTACTCCACCTGCTTCTCCCACGATGGAACCAGGATCGCCTCCTGTGGAGCCAGCAAGACACTGAAGGTATCACAGCACACTGTTTGTTTCTTTTGAGTGTGTCTGTGTACGGAGCAAACCGTTTCCATGGAGACATAATACTGGAAAATATGAAGGACAATCCACTTTTATTGCTAGATGATGTTATAAAATAAATAATAAAATGCATCCACTTGAAATACACAATGTCTAAGTGTATCTTGTGTAAGCATATGTAAACGTGCAGTGTGGTAAATACACTGTATCATATGTTATCTCTAGTATTATTTATAAATTATTCTCAATTACAGGTGAATGTTGGTATGTAGTGTCTCTACTGGGACATGTCTCCATGCTTTAATGTTCAAAAAGCTCTTTATTGTTCTCATACTGCCTGTGCTGCAGCACCTCTTTTCACCCTCTGTCTGAAACCAGAGCCCAGTCTGCTCTGATTGGTTAGCTGGCCAGCTCTGTTGAGATTGGTCAACTACTTAGAGGTGTACCACCCCGTATCACGTACAATGTGTTGGAGCGCTAGCCAATAGAAGAGCGAGTGTTGCATAGTGATGTCAATATGTTACTGAAGTAAACAAATAACTACTTTGAGGCAATAGGTTTATTCCCTCTAAAATCATGAGGTTTATAATTCCACTTACGAAGAAGACCTCTTGATCTTTTGTTGTAAAAGGAAAACCGTGCGTGTTCCTGATGTGTGATACGATATTTCTCTCTAAATACACTCCACATATTGCTGTGTAACTGCTGTCATCCTACCTTTCTGTATGCTCAGGTGTTTAGGAGCACTTCAGGTGAGAAGCTCACAGAGATCCAGGCCCATGACGACGAGGTGCTCTGCTGTGCCTTCTCCCCTGACGACCGTCTCCTAGCAACCTGCTCCAGCGACAGGAAAGTCAAGGTTAGCAGAAACCTGATTACAGCCACAGACAGCAAACACACAACATCTAGGATTAGTAGATGTTACCATGTGGTTTTTGAAACTGTGTGTCTCTGTGTAGGTGTGGAACGTGGAGCGAGCCATGCTGCTGAGGGACTTTGAGGAGGAGCATTCAGAGCAGGTCAACCACTGTCAGTTCACCAACACCACAAAGCGCCTCCTGCTGGCCACCTGCTCCAACGACAAGTTCCTGAACGTCAAGGTGTGCAAGTTTACTTAAACAAGTCAAATATACAGTAACCCTGAGAGGAGAGAGAGAAAAAAAAGACTTCTTGTTATCCTTTTTCCAAGTGGGAGACAATTTGGATCAGACTTAGAAAATGTATTTTCCTCCCTCTTCTGCATAGTTTGCAAAACACAAGCAACCTTTATCGTCAATTTATCAACATGTCAAAACAAAATGACATTTATGACAAAATAAATGTTACAGAAATACATTTTGTAAATTAGGAAATCACAACAAAACGTGTTTATGCCACTTGCATTGTGTCTGTCCTTGGTTTCACTCTTTTTGCCGTCGTAAAAATCACGACTTTAGGGAAGTTACTTTACTCATTTTATTACAACCAGCAACTCTTTTTTGTTTCTCTCTTCCTGTATCTCTTGTACTTCTTTATCTACTTCTTACTGTATTTCTCTCTGCTCGCAGCTGTGGAACCTCAACAAGCCCTCCTCCCAGAACACCATGTTTGGTCACTTTGAGCCGGTCAACCACTGCTGTTTCTCCCCCGATGACGCCTACGTGTCCACTTCCTCCAACGACGGTACCGTTAAGGTGACTGCCACAAAGCCTCACACTGTCGCTGTCTTTTCTTTTCTTTTCGACTTTTTATTTACCGGCTTATTTTATTAAACCGATGCCTTTTGTTCAGAAAATAAACTCATATATTTACATACATTATAGGCAAATCACAACAGAAAAACTAGAAATAATACACAATTTCAACTGAAATACAAAAAGATTAATAAATAAACAAAAGAAAAGAAAAAATGCAATCTAAGCAGTAATATATTTAAAGTTAGATTAAAGCTGATAACAAAGCAATGGCTTATACAGTTAATTTTTCATATTAGGTCGAACACAATAGAGCAGGGGTGTCAAACTCAAGGCCCGGGGGCCAAATCCGGCCCGCAACTTCATTTTATGTGGCCCCTCAAGAGCTTGCAAAGAATACAATAAGTTTATTATACGGTTAGATGCTACTTTACAGAAGCACGTTGCCCAAAAACTACATGTCCCACAATGCATCTCAAATTTGACTTTTCTCAGAATTTGCCTTTTCTTTTAAATATGCATTTTTTTCTTAGAATTTGCCTTTTTCTCCGAATTAGATTTTTTTTTTCAAAATTGTACTTTCTTTTCAAAATGTCACTTTCTTTTCAAATGTCACTTTCTTTTCAAAATGTCACTTTCTTTTCAAATGTCACTTTCTTTTCAAAATGTCACTTCTTCTTTTTTTTTTTTTTTTTCCAGAATTTGGCTTTTCTTTTTAAATCATGTTGTAACATTCTCACTGAAGAGACTTGCAATTATTTGCCCTAGACTTCTGCTTTCAGACATAGTTAATTATGAAGTTATTACCCGATCCCATAACAATCCAATGCAGAGGCAATAATGTAATATAATGCATTATTTTATATATATTAAATATTTATATATGTATTTTTATATAGTCTTAAAGTTACAACCGGCCCTTTGAGTGCAACCTTCATGCTGATGTGGCCCGTGATGAAATTGAGTTTGACACCCCTGCAATAGAGGGATGATTTCACATATTTACATTCTTACTCGCTTACATGCACCTGTTCATATACTTTCTTGTAGAGAATAAGGCAACATACTTAGTACACTCCCAATACTCATCAAAATAATAATAAAAATGCACATCAAACTGTATTTGATCCATGCGTGTTCAATGCACGCTAAAATATTGGTTATTTGCGACGTAACTAAATGTGTGTGTGTTCCTGCGTGCATGCAGCTGTTTAAGGTCTCTTCTGCCAACGAGTGGAAGACGATCAAAGTGAGCGACATGTTTGAAGAGAGCGATGAAGAGGTGTTCGTCAAGTGCAGCACCTGGACGGCTGACGGCAAACGCATCATATGTGCAGCTAGGAACGCTGCTCTGGTGAGCTATTGTGAACATTTGCATTTATCTCTTTATATTGTAATGAGTGGACTAGATGCTGCTGTTTGATGTGTATGGGGTATTTGAAAGATAAGATAAGTACATATTAAATACATTATTAAAAATTAAATATATACAATATATTGACCGTGTAAGATATAAATCTGTAGACTATCTGTCAAATAAACACTATAATAGGCCAAATTATGGCTAACAAGTCAACATTTTAAATTAGCATATGAATTACATTAAGTCTGCAAAGAATAGCATCTTAAATTAAATATGAATGTCAAAGTGTGACGACACTTTATGCAGATGGATGAAGAAGGGTTTTGAAAGTAAAAAATGTCTGAGTTGTAATAGTGATGCTGTAAATTATTTGGACGATGATCCATCTTGTCGTACATTCAAGATTCAAAAACTTTATTGCCACATGCACAACAGCTACAGCGTAGTTTTTGCAATGGAAATCTTAAGGCTCCTCCAACAATGCAACAATAATATACCTCAGACATAATACAATAAAAAATAAATCAAGAAGAAACAGGAATAGAATTAAAATAGTGCAGGAAATGGTGAAAGTGACACAGTGCAATTCAAATGTGAAGATGAATTATATCCAGTGTAATGATATATAAATGTGTGAGCTTTAAACAGATTTATAAACATCCACTATCCTCTCTAACAAATGTAGACGTAGAGGACAGCCTCATCAGCTTGGTCTCAGCTTTAAAGATGAAAATGCAACATGGAAGGTGTTCTCTTTGTGCCCTTTATCTCGGTGTGTCTTTTTATTGAGGGAGACAGGGAAGAGAGGCTGTTTGTCACTTTGTCTTCCAGAGAGTCTAAGGTGTGTGTGTCCTGGTTTTAAATGCGAGCAGCCCCTCCCCTGCAGCCCCCCTGCCGAGCTTTCTAAAATCAGTCAGTCTTGTCCTGCAATCAGACTGTCTGTGTCCTCTACATGTGTTAGTATTCTGGGACACATCCCAGCAGAGACGTCTGACTTTGTTCCTCTGACTTTCAGGAGAGGAACACAAGACTTTATGGAAGATCACTGCAAAATCTAAAATACACATTTGACCTCTTATCTGTAGTGTTATTTATCAATACAGATTAAGGTTAGAGTTTATGTGAGTGTTGGAATTTAGATTTCTGATTCCTTTCGATTATACTGCAATTATATTGGTACTCGAGTTGTGGTACTCAAAGCGACAGAAAATCCAACATAATATCACATACATAGATGGATGAATTGTCAACAAAACAAAATGCAAACATGTTTGAGGTTATTAAGAAACATGATTCCAACAATGGCCGATATGTATGGAAATGTATTATCCAAAGGAATACAATTGTTGCTTTTTAAATACGCCTTAAGTTGTGACGGTAGCCGCTGCCAAGTAGAGTCTGATGTGTTTTTGTGGCTGAGTTTCAGGTGTTTGACGTGGAGACATCAGACATGTTGTTGGAGATCAAAACCAATCGTCTGAGCACGGTGCAGTTCTGTCACGCCTGTCCTACCAGCAACCTGCTGGCTATCGCCTTCTCCAACTACGCTGTGGAGGTATAACACACACACACACACTGTAGATTACACACAAACAAACAAACAAACTGTATATTATAGTCTTATTTAGGATCAAATATGTCAGAAACATGAATAGATCCTGTTTTAGAGCAGTGTTTTTCAACCTTTTTTAAGCCACGGTACATTTTATACATAAAAAAAAATCCCGCGGCAAAACAACAACCAAAACAGTTACTAAAAATGACACATTTGAGCCTAACACAGCATATATATAAAATGGTGATTAAATGACAAGTCTCTCAATCTGGCTACGAGTTCAGCTCTCTTTGTGGTTTTTCTCATAGTTAACCATTTCTCAGTTTGTTAACGCAGGCGAACCAAATAGTCTCTGTTCTTGTTTTGAAGTGACAGGTGTTTCATTTGGAGATGAAGTGTACCCTTGCTTGGGACCATGGCACTGTTGGATTGTATGTGCAGCAACTAAATCATATTTTTTTGGACCGACTGAGTGAAATTGGACAATTCTCACGGCACACCCGGCGATCTTTTACAGCACCATGGTGTGCCACGGCAGATTTGTACTTTTATTATGTTGAAAAATACATATATCAATTGTCTTTAAAGCATTCTTTCCTCTGTCAAATGTGTCTGCATTGTTACTGCACTGATGCGTCTAAAGCTAATATTTTACCAGTGAATAGCTGTACATTATTTCCTACGTGTGTCTTCCAGCTGTGGGACCTGGAGAGCAATAATAAGGTGGCAGACTGCAGCGGTCACCTGAGCTGGGTGCAGCGCGTGGAGTTTTCTCCTGACGGCTCCCAGCTGCTCTCCTGCTCCGACGACCAGACTGTCAGGGTGAGGCTGACTCAGCGTGTGTGTTGCTTTGTGTGTGTCTGCATCAGTGTGTGTGTCTGCATCAGAGTGTGTGTCTGCATCAGTGGCTTGCTCTGATACTGTCAGTGTTCTTCTAATTACTGCTTGTGAAATTAAAACAATGCCAACACAGAACATGACAAGTTCAGTAATCCCCTCCGCCTGCTGTTAGGTTTCAGCTCAGGAGTTATGTGTTCAAACATCTAACTTTATTTTCTACGAACGAAAGCATTGTATTAGGAACTGTTTTAGGTCAGAATATAAATAAAGAATATAAAAGGATGTGTTATAAAAGAAACTGGAGTTCTGTGCAGGCTTTTGTCTCTGTTGTTGACGTTATGTAAACTGTTAGCTGACTCATTGCTCCCTTGAACTTGCAGTATTGGCCATAAACAAGCTGTACAGTTAAGTCTTATATTACATCTTTGCAGATTAACCGTTATGCATGGCTGTAACACATATTGTTGTTTGAAGGCGGTTGAAAAAAAACGAGATAAAAAGTATTTTTTTATGCAAATGAAAGCTGTCAATACACGCTTTATCGATTTAAATGATGTCAGAATATACAACTTAAGACTCTCTATTTTACCCAAATGTTAAGATTTTATTTTGGTGAAAGTATTCTACAGTAAGCTGTATGTTCCGAATCAGTGTTATAAATGAGTCTTCTAAAAAAACATATAAATAATTGATTAAAAGACAATAATTGTTAAAAAAGTAAGAATAAATCAAGACCAGGAAGTATCAGTAACTGCAAAGCAACTTTAGACTGGATTGCAGAACTAAAGTTCTTCTAAGGGTCAGTTTTTAAAAGTTGTTCCAAATAGCTACACTAAGAGGTGAAAAGCCAGCAATCATAGACAGGTGAGGAGAAACAATGTAATAAAAACATTGGGATAATAGCCCCCATCTAATGCTGTCAAACCCAATCAGGAAATTCAGTTTTACGGGCCATATACTGATGATTTATGTATTGCCACAGACAGGTTATTCCCAGTTTGTCTCCACAGAAAAAGACCAAATATCAATAGGCAACGTCCCTGTCTATGAAAACACATTTTGGTGCCAAGATTTTCTCACCCAAGATGTTTTCCTCTGCATGAAAACAGCTTCCAAAGTAGTGATTCAGGAAAACAACCACACCAACAGTGAATGCTGGCTTTATCTCTTCCAGTGTAAGTTAATATTAAGCCCGTTTCCTGTGTTTATTGTAGTTATGGGAGACGAAGAAGGTGCACACCTCTTCAGCTGTCTGCCTGAAAAGAAACTCTGACGTTCTCTTCAACGATGAAGAAATCATCGTGTCAGCTGCAGACAACTGCAACAGACTGCAGGTGAGCCGGAGGGAAAATACAAGGAGACACTGAAGCAATGAACAATGGTTGGAGCCGCCATTTTGTTTTCTTTGGTTTTAAGTGAAGACAAGATTTACGGTACTACGATGTGCTTTCATCAGGTTTAGGTTAGGTTAGCTTATTTATATAGCACACTTCAGACACAAAGGCAAATCAAAGTGCTTTACATTGGCACTAACACATCGTAATTAAAAACTAAATGTTTTTTCATAAAATATAAAAGAATAGTTAAAAAAATAGATATGGTAAATACAGCAAAAAGTGCTGAAGTGCGATGATAAAGCATAGTTAGATTATCTCTGTAAAAGCAGCATTAAAGTGGTTTAAATAACCCGGGGTTGGGGCAGACCTCAGGTGTGGAAGAATTTGGTTCTGACCCTGGGGCCAATGTGTGCTCCTGTTGTCATGAATGTGTGTGTTTCCCTGTGTGTGTGTCAGGTGCGTGATGGCCGCACAGGGTCGGTTCTGTTCCAGTCGGAGGAGATGTCGTCGAGGATCAGCTGCACCTGCATGTGCAGACAGCCCTCTACTGTGGCTCTGGGTCAGCAGGATGGCACTGTACAGGTAGAACACACGTACACCTACAGTACATCCTGAATGAGTGGTAAAAAGTGACTTTCATTATAGACACTTCCTTTCATTTCTGATGCTGAAATGACAAGTCGACTCACCCACAGTCAAATTAACAACAACAATCTTTATCAAGCAAAAATGAACCACAATCAACAAGTGGTTTTAATTATACATGATAAATGATATGGATGTTGTGTTCTTCTTTGATCCGAATCAGAAATGGTTTGCCCATATAAGGAATTTGTCTTGGTGATAAGGTGCATAACAAAAAAACTGTGCAAAAGTCAAGAGACATGATTATAAAATAGCACCATTTGCAGTAGAAAAGATAAAGAAATACATCAAAATATGTAGGGGGTGTGAAAAATGAATGAATTCTTAATCATATATTACATATATTATTATTATGTTTGGGTTATAGAGTGTTGATCAGGAAAAAAAAAAAATGTAAAACTTAACCTTGAACTGGAAAAATTACATTTTCACCATTGTGTGTAGGGCTATGATTAATCTGCGTTATTTTCATGAATCATTTTGCATACTGTTAGTTCAAATGAAATGTATGTTAGTGTGTGCAAGAGTCCTCGTGTCCTCGTGTCTCCATTCCTTGTGGCTGCAGGAGGTGTTGTTCAGACCATGTTGAGTCATGAGATCTGACATTAGCACTGTCACCCTTCTTATCCGTCCTGTCAGCTGTGCGTCAGGTCAGCTCACCCCCCCCTCTTTCATCTCCTCACCCCCCCCCTTTCATCTCCCTCTCCCTCCTCCTCTCTCTTCTCTGCCTTTCCTTTTACCTGCGATTTGTATTCTCTCCACTCCTGCTCTCACACACTTTACCATCTCTGTCACATCACTTTTTTGATTCCCTCTTTTGTTTTGTTCATGTCTCCTCCTCCTTTTGTTCCGCCTGTCCCTCGGCTCCCCTCCTTTTGGTGATAAATGGTTGTGTTTGCAGGCTGAGAATGAGTTCATAGTCTGCGGCAGGTGTGAGTTCTTTCGTGTGGTGCTTTTTATGGACATATTGCACCAGTGAATGTCATCAGTGAAAGTTCCTGTCCTATATTAATAATACACACGGTCCCCTGAGATATGCCCAGGCCAGTGTCCTACTACAGAGCAACACTAATGGATTAAAAGGTTTTGCAGGCTTATTGAACATAGGTGTTAATGATTTGTAATTACTCCTGACCCTAGAGATATAAGAGGAAAGGATTAGTGGAGATAAGGACTTAAAGAAGAACAGATGATTACTAATCTGAGGTCTTTAAAGTAGGAGAGGCTGGACAAGAGCACTAAAGGAGAATGACATGCTTTCAGTTGATGCACAACATGTATTTCAAGATCCTATCAGTTCTTTCTGTGATAAGCATTTCATTTTAACATAAATTGAAGCTGTTCATCCTATGATTTAAATCTACTACTTAGATGCAATTTTGAAACATGTAGTGTTGTTAAGAAAGTCAAAACAAATCACCAAAATGTGTACAGGTTACCAAATACTGAAAGCGGGTCTTGTATTTCTTGTCAGATTTGATCTGACAGTTCATGATATTAGTCAAAACTTTGCCAGTTTTAATTTTTTAATTTTTAACAAGTCCTTTTACAGTTGCTGACAATATTTGAATTTGAGAGGCTCCTTTTTTTACGTGAGGAATATAAAATACTAGCAACTTCATTAATTGTAGGGAAAGCATCAAAAGAACAAACATTATTTGTTTCCATTGTTATGGATTAAGTCCTTTAAATACTTCCAAATGATTTTTCTTTCTGGTTTGCACATTCAATTTAAGCCCATTGAACATTATAGTTTGTGTTTCATACTTTTACCTTTAACAGATGTATATACATTAAAGTGTTATTAATCTCCATGGAGTCCACACTGTTGTAGTCCTGTAAACAGCCACCAGAGGGAGCCTGGTGTCAGCTGGAGGCTCTCTGCTGCCTGTGCCACTGCAGGAGAAGGCAATCATCCCCTTTCCCCTTATCGGGAGTTATTTACTACCAGTTTACTGGAGGAGAAATAATGTATCCTCTTCAGTGTCAGTGTGACCTACCATCTTTGCTCTGCTGATGGGAAGAATCTCTGACTTCGAAGATGTGCAGGCAAGGACAGAAAGTTACAGGACAGTGAGTTTCTTTGCCATGGAAAAGGTGCAACTGTGAGTGTGTGTGTGTGTGTGCGCCTGTGTGTGTCTGTGTGTGTTCTGTGCCAGGGAGCTAGACTGACAGCTAGTGAGGTACTGAAGACAGTTTGCTGCAGGATCCTCCGACTTCTGACCTCCTTCAGAGGAGTGATGCTTGCTGTAGGGCTGAGCTCAGGCAGCGTGCAGGTATGGTAGGGAAAGAGTCATGTCTGTATGTGTAAAATAACAAACATGTATAGTGTGTATTCATTTTCAAAATGTTCCTAATAACTGATATTGTCCAATCCTACAGATCAAGCCTCAACACTGACCTCTTTTATACATTTTTCACGAGTTCTGCCACTTTTTAGCTACTTTTGAAAGCTCACCTATTATGCAAAATCCACTTTTTCACATCCTGCATACATAAACATGTGTCCCCTTTGTGTAAAGA
This sequence comes from Pseudochaenichthys georgianus, assembly GCF_902827115.2. Classification (NCBI taxonomy): domain Eukaryota; kingdom Metazoa; phylum Chordata; class Actinopteri; order Perciformes; family Channichthyidae; genus Pseudochaenichthys; species Pseudochaenichthys georgianus. The sequence continues at coordinate 10,079,750 of NC_047525.1, forward strand.
GATTCTGAAAGTTTCAGGAAAAAAGATTGGCTCTCTTTTTGTCCTGATCCATTTCTATAAAAACCTGTCTGAAAATGAGCTGATCAGATTTTGGCCACTTTATGATGTCATAACGATTTTTTTGCCTTGTGTAACCATTAGCCAATCAGCAACCAAGGTAACAATCTTTATATCTTTACATTATCCTGCACCATCAAAGGACGTCTTGAGCCGTATGTGTGAATCTCTCCGGCTTTGAAACGTCTCTCAATACATGGAGCTTGACAAACATGGCCGCCGTGCCACCAGGTTTGTTCCGCTCAGACATTACATCCCTCTCCTCTGAGATGTTAATATTTTAGTGGCTGGCAAAATCCCAAGCATTACTTCTCTGTTGTACTTTCAAAACTACGGGTGCCGTGATGAACACAATGTTGTGCGTCCTGGTCCTTACATGTTATTTCTGAGCTGTATTTCCTGTCTTTTTTTTTATCAAATGATGGATTTATATTGAGGTTAATTATAAAAATGGAAGTGCTTAAAAATATTTTATAATCTATACCCATGTTTCACCTCATTATACCTTAATTAGCCTTCTTTGTGCTAGTCATTGATAGGTTAATTCCAGTGGTAAATATTGCGATTCAGCTTCTCCAACGGTTATGTGTTGCTGTTGGTGAGTTGGATAGAAAACAAAGATTTTTCTTCTTTTGATCATCAAAGCTGTTTTGTTCTGACTCCCTGAGTAATGTCTGCAGGGCAGTGCCCCCTCCCCCCCTAGACAGGATTTAGGGTCGCGCTGAGAGCTCAAACCTTCCCCTAAACTCTACTTTGTTTTTGATGTGCTTATCGCCATCAGGCCAGCAGCAGCACTTCAACTCTCACTACTGCAAAATGTTTGTGTCAACATTTTTGGTAAAGTTTCAGGATTTCTTTCCTCTCTGAGTCTCTTTTGGCAAACATAAATATTCTAGAGACTGTGTGTGAACTTTGTGTGACTTCTTGGTACAGTAAATAATATCTCAGTGTATGGTATTTACATTTGTTGGGCCAAGAGGTATCTTTACACAAAAGCATATCCATACTATAAAGTGCTATGTAGCCACACCAGGGGTCAACACAACACTACACATATCTATGGAATATATACTATCTAAAGATTTAGTTTGCTATGATATTTTGTATAAATGTTCATGCTCCCAAAAAGATGAAACCCACAGACTTTCTTTATCTCCTTACTTTTATGCCTTCATGAAATTCACATATTTTCTCTTTTGTAAAGTATCCCTAAAAATGAATCAGCTGATGGCAAATAAATTGGATACACAGATCTCACGCAATTATTTGGTCAAAACTTCATTTTAGAATTTCTTTTTTCAGACCAAAATATCTGCCAAACAAATGACTTAGTGATCAACCATAGCTTGTTAATTAGCATATGTTAGCATGTTATCAAGATAAGATATTAATCCCAAAGTTAAATTCAGGTGTTATAGCAGCAACAATATAAGAGGCAAACACAGAGTACACATGAGAATACCACAAAGATAAGAACAATAAGAACAAAATAATACGAAAATAAAATAAGAGAAAAACATGTGGGAACAGTGTGAATATAAAAAACTAAAAGAACACGAGTTAATCTCTGATCAGGGGAATGTACCTGCACCTGTATCTATCACACTGAATTCAGTCGGTGAACATCTCAAACATGATATCAGCATGCCGATGTAAACATTTGAATCAAAGCCTCACAGATGACTGTTAACCTCTTGTTCCTTCCTCCAGGTGTTGGAGGTGCCCTCTGGGAGGCTCCTGGCCACTCTGCTGGGACACACCAAGACGGTGCTGCACTGCCGCTTCAGCCCGGACGGCCAGACCCTCATCACATCCTCCGAGGACACCACCGTCAGGGTGAGCTGGGAAATGTATTTGTCTTATTCCCAAAGTATGTTTTCACAAACAAGTAATTTGCCTTGTGTATATGGGGCATACACACAGTTAAAGAAGATACATTGTAAGAAAAACACCACAAATAAAAAAAGTTATACAAAAATAAGTAAAACTATTATAACATTACAATTATTTACATTTAATATATACAGTACATATACCAAAAAACAACATACAGTATATTATGAGAACATACTCATAATATGTAGTATTGTTATGAAAAGTTGAAAGCAGTGCAGATATTTAGAGAGGTAGCTTGTGTGCAACATATTCAGAGGGTTGTGCAGAACTGGCAATATAAATGAAATAAATAAAAACTGGGATCAATAGAGTATATCTAATCAAATCTAAACTCCTCTCCTCCACCAGTTGCTCCTTCCTCTCGCTTCCTGCTTGGTTTTTTCCATTTCCTCCCATCCATCACCCTCACCCCTCTTTCCCTTCCCTCATTCATTGGCATGTTGCTTCACCTCCTCCCTCGACATGTATCCATTTTTCTTCTCTGCTATCGATTGTTCTCCCTGTCCATCCTCATTCCACTCACCTTGAGTAAAACTGCCTACTCTGCTGAATCACTCCCCTCACTGCCGTTCACTTCCCTCTACCTGTTACAACTGCTCGTCTGCCTCTTCCCTCTCGTTGGATCTCCTCTCCGTCCTTCCTTCCCTTCCTTCCTTCCGTCCTTCCCATCCTTCCTTCCTTCCTTTCCTTCCTTCCTTCCTGCCTTCCTTCCTTCCTCCTCTCTCTCTCTCTCTCAACGGCTTCCTATCAGTGTTTGTGTGTCGAGCATATGTGTGTGTTTCTGGCCGTTATGGTCTGTCACCCCCACTGTTCATCGCTCTGTAGCCCATTTCCCCCTCCTCCTCCTCCTCTTCCCCTCCCTCCTCCTTCTTCTTCATCTTCCTTTTTGTGCTGGACAGACCTGTCCACTGCAGCACTTGTTCCGTATTCATGCGGCCGCTGCCTTTGGCCATCTCTATTCTCGCTCCGTCCACCTCTTATTCAGAAGCTATCCAGATTCATGCTGTTTGACATCAGCTAGGAAACGGGAGTGTGTATTTAGATGTTAATGCAGACGCAGAGTGAATGTAAAGAGATCCAGATGACAGTGATGGATTCTAACCTTTGGGCCGGTGACAGGTTCTATTCAGAAGGAGGAAAGAGGCAGAATTGCACACAAGGGCGTGATTGATAAGATGATGAGGGCGATTCGAAGTGTTCTGCCCCCATCTCTGGGCTCCGTTTTTTTTGCTTATTTACCTGCCTGTCATAAAATCAGAGATGTGAAGATACTACACAGATGCATTAGCACACGGAGCACACCTAAGCAGGGCAGACGGATCATTTCAAACTTGACACCAATTGAAACAGAAACGGCCTTTCATTTGGGTTATTTTCACTACTTTTCTTTGGGAGATTGCTATTGAGAAGACTGGGAGTTCATCTTGGTTCCTAATGAAGATGTCTGCATGTATACTGTACCTGTTATTTAAATGTGTGTTAATGCGTACAATTGGTATTTAAAGGAACATGTATTCTCTAACTGTTTATTCGGACCTCCACGGTACAGTTTTGGGAAATTAAAAAAAGACCAAGGTCAAAATGTGAAACTAGTCCCAATGGACATAATTATGAGACGAGGGTTTGAACAAAATACCAACATTTTCCCTCAGTAAGCTTTTAAATCAATAGTCTTCAGACTTCTCACCTTCGAATGAAATTTTAAAACAACAAGTTTATCTTAAAATAACTATACTTAGATTCTGTAAAAGTTCTATCCAATACAGAGACTTTTAACGTGAATGTTCAAACCTAGCCCTCACAGAGGTGAATGCATGTCATACATCATCAGAGGAAGTGGCCTAGGGAAAAAAATGCAAAGGTAACAACCAATGCTGCGAGGAACTGGACAGCACAGACTTTCTCATCTGGAAACAGTTGGTAGACAGAAC